>NC_070641.1:5081700-5201309 GCF_947347685.1 Pleuronectes platessa
CAATTCTGGATAAGCTGCACAGGTCGGATGGCACAAGCAGGTAGACCAGCCAGGAGGGAGCTGCAGTAGTCTTGGTGGGAGATGACAGGAGCCTGCACGAAAACCTGTGGGACCTTCTAAGTGAGATGTGGTGCAGCGTGTATCTGCACGATTGGGTTGTTGCAGTATCATTGGTGGTAAGGGTGAGTTGACTGTCGATTCTTATAACCAGGTTCCTTGCAGTCTTGGTGAAGGCCATCACAGAGTTGTCAGGTCGTGGGTGGGAGAGGCCTTCCCTGGAAGGAAAAGTAGCTCGGACATGGAATTTTATGTAGTGTACATGATTAGTCACGTGATATGCGTCTTTAGGCATGTTATTATTTATGGTGATTAAAACTGATAAAGGGCCGAAACGCCTGTGTAGACAGAGATAGTTGACTATAGACTATATCTATCTATCTATCTATCTATCTATCTATCTATCTATATGTCTATCTATCTATCTCTCTATCTATCTATCTGACTGGCTCTGTTGCCTGGTTGCTATGGTTACAGTGTTGGCCAGGGTCTGGACCTGATGGGATCTGACTGTAAATGAGGGTAGGGGGTGGTGCGGGGCGTTTGGGGCTGGTTGGGTTGATGGGAACGGGTGATGGGTTCTCGGTTGCTACGGTAACAGTGGAATCAGTGCCATCCCTCCTGACTGTCGCTCTCTGTCTTCATTTAAATGTCCATCTCTTCTTCTGCTCCTCCAGCCTGTCACTCTTTAAAGAAGGAAGGACTAAAGGAAGGAAGACGCCACTGAGTTAGTTTCTGCAAAAAGGAAGGTTGGTTGTTTGAAACCTGGGCTGGTAAGAATAAGGATATATGAGAGGAAACAGATAAGACTGTATTTGTCGAAGTTCTTTTAAATATATATATATATATATCTACCACGGCAACAAACTGGTCTGGATTCAGCCTCACTCCTCTCTTTCCCTCACCTGACACAAATCCTCAATGAAGGTCATGAAGGAATAAAATGAGTCTCTCAGTGTGGTATGGTCCAGCCGACAGTTTATGTAACAGCAGACCATCAGAGGATGTGACACCACTCTGAACCTCGTTGCTGTTGTTTCCAGTGAGGTTTGTTTCTCATGTTTCGGGCAGGTTGAAATCAGCCTCATACACATAAAGGATTATGTGAGCTGTTATCCTGGCACCAAGCTCTAAAATATGTCATAATGAAACATAACAGTTGAACCATTACAGCAGGAGATGTGTAGTTCCTCAGCATGGTTTTGTGAGGCAGGTCCTCTTACCTGGACAAACTGGTACTGAGCTCCTCAACACAGTCAGAGTTCATTTCAGAGAGGACAGGCTATCACTCTGTTCAATGGTTTTGATGGTTTCACTTTGAACATATCCAGGTGTTGCTTCATCTGCCAACACTGCCGTCACAATGCTGCATTTTTGCTTTGAGTTTCATTGTATAGTTGCTCTTTATTAACATTTAACATGTACACATATGTACATTTACCCAGCAATTTATGAATTATTATTTCTTAGATGATATTCGAAAGGAATAATAATAATAGTTTATACATTATACTGGCCAGATAATACCAACCAATCAAATTCAATTTGTATATACAATACAGATAAGGTAGTAGCCTAACTATATAAGCTACAATCAACATCGGGATGAAAAAAACTATAGTCGTAGAGTCACATAGGGTCGGAATTTTGAAAATTAGAAATTTGTTTGTATTTGTTCTATGTTTCAAAGTGTATTTATTATTATTCTTTTTTCCGAATTATGATTCAAGGAAATGTCTGAAAATGACATCTAAATAAAATTAAGCCATCAATAACTTGAATGTCACCTTTTTCAAAACCTGTCCACTCTGTGTGTTAAAGTAACTTCACTGAGGCCATCGTCATCTCCTCTGACCATTGATCCAGACTGAAATAACCATCACAGTAGACACACACACACACACACCAACACACACCGAAATTAGCATGTAAATTAAGCTCCATTCAAGCACGGTCCTCCAACCTTCTTCTTTCATTTGGCCACACATCAATCCACAGGTCCACACACACACACACACACAAACACACACACACACACACGCACACACACACACACACACACACACACACACACACACACACACACACGATGGCCTCTCAGGCTCAGTGTTAATTGTGTGTGAGAATTAATTAACATTAGATCTCTTCCCCTTTTCTCTCCCTCTCCTCCTCCTTATCCTCTGACACGGGATTCACCTTTTCCACTTTACCAGAGAAAAAATTGTTTCTATAGTTTGAAGGACAAAAAATGAATAAGTTTGAATTTAAGTCATTCTTGGCTTTACTAAGTTTGAATGTCAGTGGAGAATATCAACAGACTTTCCTAGTTTTTGGACATGGCTTTTTTACATTAGAAAACTTTTTCATTTGATCTAATTTCTGAACCACCTGTATAAAAGTTAAAAACTGAACCCTGGTTGTCTGAAATCAAAACTGCATTTACCACAAGTAGTGCAACTTAACCTTTTCAATTAATGCTGAAAACATCTTCTTCTTGTCTGCGGCTCCAAGAGTATAACATCTCTTTCCATTGCTCTGTTGACGACTCTCAGTTAAAGCTCCCCTTAGAACCTGGCGACAACACAACAACAACAACAACTACTACTACAATCACGGGATGGCACATAACTGTCTCCTCCTAAATGACTGATATAATTGGTCACTCTCTCGACACTCACTGATCACTGAGGTCCCATGGTGCCTCACTTCCATCCCCAGGTCAACGGTCTTTGTGTCATCTCAGTTGTGAAAGGCTGTTATTTCTTATTAAGGCATTACAGTTTTTTTCAGTCGCTAACAAGCGTTTTTCTAAACAGTAGTCACATTTTCAAAACTCTAAACACGATTAGCACAACATCGGTCCTTTGTGGCCATACCATTCACACATTTCATGTTGTTTTCACACAATATGCAGTCAGTGAACACATTTATATAATGCTTACATTTTCTTAACAGACAAGCTATACCTCCAAACAAAATTATGGATTGTTTTTGTATTATTTACAAATGTTAACACAACATCCCACAATTGCAAACACAATATTCCAAACCTTAGATACAGTATAAAAACCTCTGCTTCTGTA
This sequence comes from Pleuronectes platessa, assembly GCF_947347685.1. Taxonomy (NCBI): domain Eukaryota; kingdom Metazoa; phylum Chordata; class Actinopteri; order Pleuronectiformes; family Pleuronectidae; genus Pleuronectes; species Pleuronectes platessa. Next base: position 5,084,841 of record NC_070641.1, read on the forward strand.
ATACAGTAATATCAGTTCTAAAACAATATATCTCAGCTGATAATAAACAAACAATTGAATAATTGACACACAGCTGATGTATGTTGGGTATATTGGGTCAACCACAGCTGATTCCACTCTGGCTTAGAATCAATGGCATTACTAAAAGGAGGACTTTGAGGAGTGATGTTTTTGGAAACAGAAACCGAAAAAGATGTCTGGACGAGGAAGAGTTAGAGCAAGGGGCCCAGGGAGAAGAGCAGGCCCAGTGAGAGGAGCAGTGAGAGGTGTAGTAGTGAGAGGAGCAGGGGTAGTGAGAGGAGCAGGAGTAGTGAGAGGAGCAGGAGTAGTGAGAGGAGCAGGTCCAGGGAGAAGAGCAGGCCTAAGGAGAGGGCAAGGTAGAGGTATAAGAATGCGTGGTGGTGGCATTCTAAGGGCTACAAGGGCAGTGGTGAGTGATGGAATTCGTGCCACTATCATTGACCATGTGATAAACCACGGTCTTTCACTAAGGGAGGCTGGTGAAAGAGTACAGCCCAATTTGGGGCGGTCAACGGTTGCGTCAATTATACGCATCTTTCAACAAACCAACAGGTAAGTTTGCATTTTACATGGATTGTTTCTATTCTCACTTGACATGTCAATGAGGCCATACAGTAATGCATATGTTGATTTTTTTTGTCCCTCAAAAGAATGCAACGTCTTCCTCCCTCTGGGGGAAGAGGTAAGCTCCTTAATCATCAACAAGAGCTTGCCATAGTAGATATGGTTGTTGCAAATAACGCAATTAAACTGCATGAGATTCAAAGCAGAATTTTGGAGGACCAAGAGATATTTCACAATATCAATAGCATCAGCCTCGCAACCATTACGCGGACATTGTCCAAACACAGAGTGCGGATGAAACAGCTCTACACTGTTCCCTTTGAGAGGAACAGTGAGCGAGTCAAGGTGCTACGACAACAATATGTCCAGGTATAGTGTGTATATTCAATTCAATGTACAGTTCTATAAGCTTTGCACTTTTCAAGTAGGTAACCTACTCAGTAATAGGTTACAGTACTGTATGGTATATAGTACTATAATGGCATGATTTACATAAATTTTGTTTCAGAGAGTTATGGAATTCAAGGCCAACCAGGCCCCTCATGAATTCGTATACGTGGATGAGGCAGGATTTAATCTGGCCAAAAGGCGTCGACGTGGAAGAAATGTCATTGGAAAAAGGGCCACAGTTGATGTTCCTGGACAGAGAGGGGCAAATATCACTATGTGTGCGGCAATTTCAAATGCAGGATCACTCCTCCACAAATGTCAGGTTGGACCTTACAACACCGAGCGCCTCCTTGCTTTTCTCGATGATCTCCACCAGCGCCTGGTTCCAGAGCAGGATCAGGAGGGTGAAAACAGGAGGACCTTCGTTATCACCTGGGACAACGTGGCCTTCCATCACTCACAAGCAGTTACAGCATGGTTTGAGGTCCACCCAAGACTGATTCGTCTATTTCTTCCACCCTATTCACCTTTCCTCAACCCCATAGAGGAGTTCTTTTCTACATGGAGGTGGAAAGTCTATGACCATCAGCCACATGACCAGTTGTCCCTCCTTGAAGCCATGGATGCTGGCTGCAGGGACATCACAGTTGATGATTGTCAAGGGTGGATCAGGCATTCCAAGCGGTTTTATCCAAGGTGTATCGCCTTGGATAACATCAGATGCGATGTGGATGAAAACTTGTGGCCTAACCCTGAAGATCGCAGGGATTAGATAAAGGAATTTTGTGCTTTTTTTTAGTTCTCCCTTTTTACTGGGCTTTTTGCTGTTGCTTTTTTGTTCATGGATATTTTGTTAACTTTACAGTAAACAATACTGTAAAACGTTTTCTGTTGTATCATACTGTAAACAGTATTTCTACTATACCTCCTGTAGTAAACAGTAAAGAAAAAAAAACTGATTCGCTTTTTACTGGAATGCTTTTGAATGTGAACATTACATGTGGATATACAGTACAGTTCCCAACCAAAAAATTTGGCGTAAAAAACAGTGGATTGCATGTTTTGCATGCAAATACCTGTAAAACTGAAACATAAAAGTCTATGCAGTTTTTGTAATGTCCACAATAGCCAGTATTTTGAAACCTGGTGTACTTTGATTGGCTGCATGTTCCTTGTGAAGTGAAAACAAGTTATTCTTTGAAAGAATAATTTCATTTTGAGTCAGATGTCCAGTGTTTTGGTAAAGTTAGTGTGTGCAGAGAAAGATGTCTTCTATTTTGAAATGAAGAGTTAGTATATAGTTAACAAAATGTGCTTTTGAGAAGAAAATGATCTATTTGGCCAATTGTGTTTTGTAGGTGTAAGTCTGTGTTAAGAGTTTAGAAAAAGTATTTTAAGTATAGGTAAGCGCTCGTTAGCAATGGAAAAAAACTGTAACAAACTTAAACCCTGACTCTCTTCCAGTGACCTGGGGATTGTCTAAAATGACTTCATTTCATCGTTGGTCTGATTACTGTAACGCCCTTTATTCAGGCATTGGTCAGTCATCCCTGTCATGTCTGCAGCTGGCGCAGAGAGCTGCTGCTAGATTCATAACTGGTACAGAGAATAGAAACTGCCTCTCAAATATACTTGCATCCCTGCATCCCTCCTGTTAAGTTCAGGTTTGAGATTAAGGCTCTTTTATCTTCTTTATAAGTACTAAAAGGCTGAGCCTATATAACGCTTTTGAGCTTCTCTGCCCTGAGGCCTAAAAGGCTAAAGTTAAGAGGTCTTGAATGATTTTTTAACCGGGTCTATTTATTCTCAGATATGTTCAGATCAAGTTTTACTTTCTTCACATAAGATTCAGACTGTTTGCACAAAACTTTTCAGGTAAAGGCACATATCTGGTCAAGATCTGTAACATCGGCAACACTTTATTTTTTATTACATTTGTACCCTCTGTCAGTTTCCTCATCAGGGGACAGGAGACAACTCTCTCAATTTATGCTGCAAAGAACAAAGTAAAATGCATCTGATATGGTTTTGTTTTTGAAACTATGAGTCTTGGTCTCTTGTGTACACGGACGACACAGTTAAACCTGTGACTGATATAGATGACCAGCAGTCTGGAATTAATGGTCATGAAAGTTATCAATGGTTGAACGTGTGCATGCTCAGCATGCCGTGTAAATTTAGAGTCAGAGACCGTCAGCGGTTAAATGAACTGTCACTTTGAATTATTCAGCCGAGCTGGCTGCTGCACCCGGACGTCTTTCCCTCCTACCTCCTTCTGCTCCCTTCATCCCTCTCCTCATACCTCTCTCAAGCTGTTTCCAGACATGACCTGCAGGTAAAATCCAGAGAATTGGCCACAGAGTTTACCTGCAGTTTGCCCTTCACACATGCACACAGTGGGAGGTTCTCTGCACAGACACGATCACAACAGCAACAAATCCTCCGCATTATTCAGGCCGGAGGTGGAGCAGCCGGGAGCAGGAGACAGAGGCAGGAAGTGACGTATTAACTCTGCTGAGGAGATCACATGATTTTCTTCACAACACATCAACATCACCACAAACTCTCTCGTCCTCGGGGTCTTCTACGTTTTTGATACCACTTTTTCACCGAGAGATATTTTTAAATGTAAATTTTTTTTTTGCATCTGTCGCGCAATAGAAGCTTCATCAAAACCCCCGACTTCTCCTGCACTATACTAGGACTACAGAGCAGGCTCACTCTGAAATTTGCGTTCACACATGCACCTCCTCCAGATAAAATAGGGAGGAGTTGCAGAGTTCAATGCATGTCTGAAAGCAGCTTGACACATCTCACGCACATCCTCCTCTGCCTCCCCTCCGTCTTGCTTCTCACTTTCCTCCCTGACCTCCTCTTCATCCTCTCACCTTCCCTTTGTTATCTGACACTGATCTCCTTCTCATCCTCCTCTTACTCGACCACCTAATCCTGGTTCCTGTCCTCCTCTTCCTAATGTCTAGTCACCCCGACGACACTCTCCACGCTCTGTCTTTTCTTCCCTCCTGATCTCCTTCTGTTCTTGTCCATTGTCCTTGCTCTTAAATTCCTCGTTTAAAACATTATCCTTTCTCCAGGTGTCTGCTCATGGATTTTCTTCACTGTTTCCCCATCTACATCTCTCCTTCATCATTTGTGCTTCCCTGTTGTCCATTAATTTGCTTGTTAACCTGTGTGTGTCTGTGTGCATGTGTGTCTGTTTATATGTGTGTGCCTGTGTGAACGTGAGTTTGTGTCTTTGTGTGTGAGTCTGTGTCTTTGTGTGTGTGTGTGTGTGTGTGCATGACTTGGGAAATCTGCTATAAAGACCTTCACTGCAAATGAGATGTTCTCCCCCATTGGCATTTAATTATCCACAGGCACAGCCACACAAACACACACACAGACACACACACTTCTCTGTCAACTACCAACCACATGCACGAATCAGCGCTTGAACAACACTGGGAAACTTTTGGCTGTGGAGCAACACTGACTCGTTTTCATTACACTTGTCTATGTGTGTGTGTGTGTGTGTGTGTGTCTCTCTCTCTCCGTGTGAGTGTGTGTGTGTGTGTGTGTGTGTGTGTGTGTGTGTGTGTGTGTGTGTGTGTGTGTGTGTGTGTAACTGAGGGGAAGGCAGAAGATGCCGGACTGACCACCTGCTCACTGACAGAGCTGAAGACACAGAGACATTTCCTAAACCTGAAAACCCTATTCATACTGTAGAAACACACACACACATACAAACACACACACACACACGCTCACACACACACAAACACACACACACACACACACACACACACACACAAAGAGTCATCACACTGTGGGGTGCCACTGCCTGTGTGTGTGTCCTCTCGCCTATCAATATGAAGGTTATTGATGAGACAGCACAGCAATAGACTTACGGGACAAAGACACTTTGCTCCACACACACACACACACACACACACATACACACTGCACTGTTGCAACATTTGTGGTTGCCTCAGAGAGTTCAGAAGAGATGTGTCTGTAGAATCCACTTTTTCTCGCATCTTTACTACAATATTCAGGCATGAAACCAGTGTTTTATTATGATTTGTGCTTAATTGCTGATTTTGCTGATGCGTTAGATGTGGAATGTATTGTGTGCACATACGCTATGAGAACCAGAATTGTGAGAGTTAACTGTAAATCTGATCTAAAACAGCCCATGCTAACATGAGTGTCAGTGTTGTGTTAAATAAAAAATTGGTAAATGGCATTAAAAGGTAAACTTCATATGCAAAAGCCCAAACTTAAGTCTCCTGCTATCAAAAGCGAACATCTATGATATACTTCTTGCATGTTCAATGAACATTACCTCTGAATGTAAATTGTCAGATAGATATTTTCCAGGATGCTGGACTTGATAATGATAAAGTGTTCAGTGTTTATGGTTTAGCAGCATTTAGGAGGCTGAGGGTCCAAGAAACCCTGCGAAAGAAAGAGAGACGCCCACCACTGTTATTATAGTATGTGCCTTTACCGTACTACAACAGTCAGACTACTTATTATCCTACTGGGGTCTCCTTTTTCTAATTGTTCCTGATAAGGTAACACAAACTTCTAAACTTTTGAGGATGTGACGGATGTGTGAAGATATTTCTCTCTCTCTCTCTCTCTCTCTCTCTCTCTCTCTCTCTCTCTCTCTCTCTCTCTCTCTCTCTCTCTCACACACACACTCGTGATGTACCAGGCAGTCTTGTTTCACACAGCAAGTGGCATCTGGTTTGTTATTTAGACACACACCAACATACACGCTTACTGAACACACGACATTTCAAAATGAATACTCTGATACGAGCGTATTTATACAGACACATATACACAGACACAGACACACATACACCTACCCCCCCCCCCCCCCCCCCCCCCCCAGCCCCCCACACACACAGTAGGCTGGTGTACTCCACACAGCTCCATGTAAACTTGTTGGCTCTTTGCAGAGTTTATGCCAATGTGCATATTAACCAAATATCCTGAATTGATTATCGGCTCTGTTCTGGTTGAGCAGTTTGTTGTTGATGAATGGACTCCGTCTCTCTTGACCAATGAGCAGTGAGGAAACGGTGTCACTTCTAGGTTTCTTGTGACTGGCTTGTAGAGAGAGGCAGATGTGGCACATGTTCTACAGGCTGTCTGAAAGACGACTCACTGCTGGAGGGGGTTTGTGAGCATGAGCGTGTAAAAGAGCATTGCGCATGTAAATGGCAGCAGTGTGTGTGTGTGTGTGTGTGAGAGAGAGAAAGAGAGAGCACTCTGGAAGACGGATGAGTGTGTGAATTAATCTGACTTCCTGTGTACCAGTCAGCTGGAGGCCTTTGACTTGATTAAAGCCTCTGTGTGTGTGTGTGTGAGAGAGAGAAAGAGAGAGAAAGAGAAAGAGAGAGAGAGAGAGAAAGAGAGAGAGAGAGAGAGCAGACAGTGGGAGTGTGTCAGCTTGTTGATTAACTAAGCCAAAGCCAAAGAGCATTGATGCAGCATGGCTCTCACCTGCACCGTGAGCCTGCCTCTCGGAGAGAAGGAAGTGCTTTTGCGCCTCAGAAAGTCAGCATCATGCAAACCTGAATGGTTGTCTGAGTGAAGCAGCAAGCTGTTAAACTACAGTGACCTGCTGCATTAAGAAATGAATACATCTTTTATTTTGTGTATTTGTTTTCCACTTTTAAAGATTAACTAAATGAAAAGGAACAAATTCGGGACATTCAGGAAGTGCTGACAAATGGTTTCTTGTACTTTGTTCAAAGATCTAGAATTAAACTTTTTCGTCACGCCCTCCTCCTGTCCTCCTCCTCCCATCTCAGATAACCCTCATGATGGTGACGACGAGCTGACCTCTCTCTCCTCTCTTTTTCTGTCTCTCCTCCTCTGTTCTCAGATTTCCCACCATGCCGTGCTGCAGACAAGATGCGGCATCACCTCTCCGTGTCCTGCTTGCAACCTCTAACACTCTGACCCCCCGCATGCACACACACGCATACACACACACACGCACGCACCCACCCACACACACACGCACACACTCACTGGTAGATACGTGCTGCATGGGTCAGGTATTGTAGAGAGAAATGTCAAGAATCTCTTGGCCCAACCTCGCAGTGACCTCAACAAAGGTCGACATAGGTCAACGAAACCTGGTCCCCTGCAGCTAGGCTATCTCTGTACACACACACACACACACACACACACACACACACACACACACACAGATGGAACGTGGTGGTGATACTGTCAGGACAGTGTGGCTGGTTAACATATTTGGAGGAGTTGTCGTAAAGATTTCAATTTCTAACTCTTTTTTTCATAAATCGTATTAGTTCTGGCTTCTTTTTTCTATCCCAACTGCTGTTCAGACACATATAGACTCAGTACACATTTTAGATAAATAATTTGTGACTAAAAGGAGGGACATCAGGAACATAGAAGAGCAAAGTAAAAAAAGTAATGATGACACAAATCAGAAATTGGTCTTATACAGATATCATTTGTTAAATCTTTTAGGTTGGCATGGTTGTGCAGTGGAAGGCACTGTTGCCTCTGCATGGGTCTTGGTTCGAGTCTGCTGACCAACGTTTATATGTTCTTCCTGTGCCATGGTGGGTTTCCTCCAGGTTCTCTGGCTTCCTACCACAGTCCAAGAACACGTGGGTCAGGTAAGTGGGGATGGATAATTAAATGGATGGATGGATGGATGGATGGATGGATGGATGCATAATTACCAGCACATTGACTGTACCTTTCAGTACAATCATTGTTCTGGTAATTATGTGGAGTTGACAGTCAAAAAGTCAAGAAAGTTTGTTTTCTTTTTTCTCTCCTTATATATATATATATATATATGTCATTTTATACGTTACATTATATAAATCACATAGCTTGGTCCACATGGAAACACATTGAAGCCACAGCTGTACATGTTATCATAATGTCACTATGATGTAAAGCATTTTAAAAATTGTATAAGCCAAACGAGAAACTCAAATTAAATTCTTAAAACTACACAAAACATACAGTAAATGTATGGGAACAGAGCAGAGTAACAGCTGTTATACTCTCATTCCAGTTTGATATGAGATGTTATATCAGTCTCTGGGTACTGACACATTTTTGACCTGGATCACTGCTCCCCTCAGAGTTCTGAACAAAGGAAAGGTGACCACGCTGAATCAACAACCATGACCCTTCTCATGTCGTAGAACCGTAGTTTAAGATACAGTGATCTAAACCTCACCTATGTCAGTAATAACCGTGAGGGGAGAAACAAAATAAAGACAGACCTCCGTCACAGGGCGCCATGAAAGGAGGATGAACTACCGCAAACCTGGTAATTAACCAATAACCCTGCAGCTACAGGGAGACTAATGGTAAGTCGACATATGCTGGGGTTAAAGAGTCCAAACTGGCAAGTTTAAGGCTGGAGCTGACAGGAGAGGAAGACAAAATGAAGAGTTCTGTGATGAGTCACAAACTGGGGATGGAAGAACCGTAAACTGGCAACCTTGAAACTGACCTGGCAACAATGAGGATACGGAGAAGGATGACAATACACCTCAGTCATGTGTGACCTGGAGCGGTAGAAGGTGAGTGAAGAGCTACAAACCTGGCAACCCTTAAACTCATCAAACAACCATAATGTCATGGACAGGCACAAGGAAAGATCTCAGTCACAGCTGCAATGGAGCCATAAAAGGAGGATAGAGTCTCTCACCTGGCAGCACCACGTCTTATAATGGCGTGTGGTTCCCCGGGCAGGGCTCTGAGGTGCATGTGTGTTCAAACTGCTGCTGAATGATGGTGAGCTTTGGTCATGACCTCATCGTCTGGCCTTCAGGAAACAGAGCAGAGATAAAGCGCTCATGTTCACACAATGGCACTGAACTCCACTAAACTTTGCTTCAGTCATAAGTGAACTGCACCAAATGGAAGGCTTCTTTGTCTATGGCGTGAACATTTTTCTTTTATAATCATCTCGATGGTGACGTCTCAAAGTGATAACATTACAACAAGTTATTATTAACGTTGCTAGCAGAGGGTTATTCCTCTGGTTCTCTTTTAATGAAATTTGAACGGACTTTTATTGTTTCAGTAAAGCTGTCATTACACCATTTTAAATCTAGCATGATGAATCTTACTCAGCACATTGTGTGTGGGGGGTCTTATATAGGCTGCTTTCATACTAGACCTGTTCAATGCAGTTGAATCTTTGGTGGTTTGCTGTTTGGATTCAACTAATTTAGTCTCCTTAGTACTTTTAGCCATTTTCAGACATGATTTCCGGTAAAGTCCAGAGAATTGGGTCTGCAGGGGTTTATGCACTGTTCACAACTGCAACACATCCTCCACATTATTCAGGCAAGAGGTGGAGCAGCTGGGTGCAGCAGGAAGTAACATACAACACATCGTCATCAGACCTTATCACCCAAAACACTCTTGACATCTTCTTCAGTGTCTTCTACGTGTGTGGCACCACTTTTCTGCCAGGGGATATTTATTTTCTCTTAGTAATTTTTTTATTTTGTATCTGTCACATGTTAGAAGCTTAACCCCCCCCCCCCCCCCCCACACACACACACACACACACACACACACACACTCGCTGGCCTTAAGACTTAAGTCAGGGAGTAAATGTCTCTTGTGTGCAGTAAGAACACCACAGACTGTAACACGATGGCTTGTAGTCTGAATGGTGTGTATAGATACATATTTCTAGCTATTTTAAGATTTTATACAGTAAATTCCCGTGCCCAGAGGCGTGGGTAACTGTGTCACCTCCAGCTCCACTCAGGCTGCAACCAACTCCAACAAATTCTGGATTTCCTGGTTGACTAACAAACATGGGGCTGAGCTATGGGTTTTGATCGAACACGTGCCAGTGCTCTGTCAGAGTGCTATTATCAGAGTGTGTGTTTGACCTCCATGAACAGCACAGTGTGTGTGTGTGTGTGTGTGTTGGTATCAGTACTGCTAGCTCAGGTTAGTCAACAGCAAAGTTTGACTTAGATAAACTAAGGTATTATTACCCTATTACTGATTGATTTCATGTCAAACATGTTTGTTCATTAAATATTGTTTGACCCATTGTCATTTTGTCCTGATGTGTATGTGTGTGTGCGTGTGAGTGTGTGTGTCTGTGTGTGTTGTCACTGTGTGATGGATATGACCTTGCTTTCGCCCCAGTGTTGAAGACAACTGATGCACTTAGGCCGTTCCTTCACACACACCGACACACACACACACATAAACACACAGAGGGTGCTGAAAGAACCTGGCACAATAGCTTGTTTACCCAAGTGTGTGTGTGGGTGTGTGGGTGCGGGTGTGTTTGTGAGGACACAGGGTCATGACGTGCACAGTATTAGTTTATACAAACAGTGATAGGTGTTCAGGCCTGTCTGCCACATAAACACACACATTCGCACAAACACAGTAACACTAAAAAGATATAAAAGTCAAAGCTTATATTGTGTGAAAGCACTGATAAGATATTATATTTTTACTAACAACTTAGATCATACATTTTCGGGGGGGATGTGTAAGACTTTAGCACTTTATATGCATCCTTTTCATTTCTAGTCACATTTTCATTTGGTTAGTGGGGTTTGACAGTATCTGTGCTGAGGTTACCAACTGCAGAAGTGGTTGACTGTCCTGTCCTTTCTCAGCGAAGGATGGACAGGAATGTCTGCCCTGATAACCTCCTGCTCCCTGTTCTCCCTCTGACCTCCGACCCCCGCAGTGCAGCCCGCTGACAACCACACTTTACAAAAAAAGGTCCATTTAAGTTCCACTGTTGGTTCATGACCTTTTGTCTTTCCTCCTCTTAGTGCTGTGGTTTCCTCACTAAAAAACAATCCCAAATGTGACTAACATCACCTGACACTGCTCTACATTATGTGGTTGCTTAAAATGAGGGTGGATACGAATTTATATCAATCAGCCTCTGGTCTAAAGCAGTGCTCTGATCTAATATATTGTATTTCTATTTTAGGCAACAACAAAAATAATTCTATCTTCAACATTATAAAAAATTACAATAAAGGCAAACGTAATGGAGCCCCAGGATTTTCTTTGAGCTGTAATCTTCTATTCAACTGGTGGGGTTGGTTCCTACAGTACTTGATCTGTGGAACCATGCTCTGTTTCTGAGCCTGTCATTGTTTCATTGCAGTTCCCAGGTGATAATACTCAGCCAATGTGGCGACTGCTTTATTTCCTTCAGGATGTGTCTTGTGGGTCAGCACGGTGGTACGGTGGATGGCTTACATCGAGAGGGTTCACGGTTTGTTTATCTGTGTTTCCTCCCACCGTCCAAACACATGCAGAAGTTTGGGGATTGGTCCGGCTGATAGACCATAGGCTGAGCGACCTGTAGAGTTGTGTAAGCCTACCTCTCCCAAATGTCCTGTTGGAACTGGCTCAAACACCCCCAGTGACCCTCTAAGGATAGGCTGTATTGATAATGAATGGAGGCATCTTGTATCATGTTGAAAATATGGACATATTGTTAAAACACAGATTTAAATTTCTCATTTAATTAATTTGTATGCTTTCATGCTTGTTTGTGCTTCGGTCTCAAGATCCAGTGACTTTTAAAACGACAGTTTAGATTAAATCTCTTGATTTATTGGTTTTATCTGCGGTTATTCAAAATTTAAATTTATCTCCCACTTTACATAAACTGTCACTTAACAGAGGGCTCCATTGTTTATGATGTGACAACCGGAGGTTCTCACTCGGATACTTGATGTCTCACCTACAGCCATGAAGAATGTCCAGAGGATCTCCAGAGTTAAATGCATGTCTGACTGCAGATTAAGACACTTTTAAAAGACACATTCTCACCTTTTACCACCTCATATGAAGTATTTTGAGATAAATCCTAGGATTATTTTAGCCTTTTGGGAAAAAGGCCCACAGAGCAGCAGGCCTCTGTCACTGGGGCTCAGCAGCTGCTCAGCAGGGCTGCAGAGCTCCTCTGTGGGCAGAGCGGAGGAGGAGAGCCGCTGAACTCTGGACGACCCCAAAGACACACATACACACACATTACCACAGAGAGAGAGAGAGAGAGAGAGAGAGAGAGAGAGAGAGAGAGAGAGAGAGAGAGAGAGAGAGAGAGAGAGACACACAACTGAAAAATATTCCCTCGGTTATTTACTGTAACCCATTGTTAATATATACTATATTTGAATTATAGTCATCATACATCAACTGATATTTATCCTGTTATACTACATCACATAGATATTGAGTTCAGCTCCCCATCATTATTAATTATTTGATATATTGTTAGGCTACTGCTGATGTTTTAATATTTTGTTGAAACTATTAACTGTTTTATACTACATAATAAAACAATGATAATAGTATAAACTTTGTTCAGTTTAGAATCAATGACCATAACTGGAGTAATTGAAACTAACTAAAATGGAATGTAAGAAATGTTATATGTAATATATTAATACCACGCCATAATAACATCCCAAAACATAATTTCACTACATAATTATATGTATATGTATTATTTTGTTTCAATTCTTAAGTAAAAACAAAGTTTAAAACAATAATGTAATTGTTGTTTAATGACATACCACTGCTGGCCTATATCTTTTTCATTTTAGTACATATGATAAAATCATGGAGGACAATAATGTAAGAATAACTTTCAATACAATAATAATATTCTCTTTGCAGGTCAGCTTCACTTCTCCTTGGGCACATTTATCAAGAGACTTGCTCCCCTGAAGTTAGATTTACAGAAGCTCTCAGAAGAGCTTATGCATTCATATAATCTACACCTACTTTAATAAATAATTAATTTTCAAAAAACTCATTAATATATAAAGTTTTTTTTATATTTTAGGCTACATATGTTATTGTTAGCTGTTGACTCTCATGGGCATGTGGACTTTGTATTGTGTAATGTATAGATTATTTTGTGGTAATTGCACGGTCAATAAACAATAACCAAACAATCTTTTCATAACAAAGAAATTATAATAAGTATAAATTTGATGAAATGGAATGAAACCGACCTACTCTAAAACATGTTATTGTAATTCTACACTGACAAGTGCAGAAAGAAAGTATATATTGAAATGATATCAAAGTAGATCAACGTGTGTTGTTGTTTGTTGGTACCATTAATAAAAACAAAAAGGTTCTGCGGGCAGATGACTCCTCTCAGATTGTTCTATTGGAGGGCTGCTTGTCTCCCCCAGCCCTCCCTGTCCTCTCTGTGCTCGACCACAAACCACCCTGGGACCTCCTTCTCTCCCCTGACTGTCGGCGCCTCATTCCAGATGTTTCAGATCTGGATCTTTGTTCTCCAGGAGTGTCAACTTCCTCCTGGTCTCTCTCTCCTGTTGTGTGTTTGTTTCTTTCACCTTTATGTGAGAATTGTGTGCTCAGTGTTGCCTCCTGTGTGTTTGTGTGGTCCGTCCTCTCTCCAGCTCTTCATGGTGGACAGGAGGTCATGTGGCACAGCTTGACTGATGTCCTTGCACAACATGTTCTATCAGTCTGTTGTTGTACCGATTGTCCATAATGTGTGTGTCTGTCTGTCATTGCAATGTCATTATGTGTGTAAAATAATGTAGTTCTGTGGATATGTTTAGTTTGGTAACAAAATCTAACTAACAAACTAAATCTATATATGATCTAACTTCAGGGATTTGTAAAAATCTAGGATGCTGACAATTACTTAACAGAGTGTTTAGAAAGAAATATATTATGTGTCAGGTTATGTAGAGTAAATGGATTGCACATAACGGTTTATATTGGGTTAGGGTTAGGGTTAGGGTTAGGGTTAGAACAGAATTTTTTACCAAAGAGTATTCTATAGTGAATATTTCGCAGTTGAGAAATGTTAAAGTGACAGTCCACAGTGGTGGTGCATGTAGTTTTACTTGGAGCAGAGCTTGTTGTAAAGTCTAACTGCTGCAGGAAGGAACGACCTGCGATACCTCTCTTTCAGACACTTAGGATGGAGTAGTCTGTTGCTGAAGGAGCTGCCCAGTGCTGTGATGGTGTCCTGCAGGGGGTGAGACTGGTTGTCCATGAGAGAAGACAGCTTTGCCATCATTCTCCTCTGTCTCACCAGCTCCACTGGGTCAAGCGGGTATCCCAGGCCCCAGAAAACAGCCAAACACACACATTTTGTTGTTAAAAAGTAGTTCCAAAGTGCACATCTCCTGAGACTGGAGAATGGTTCACATTTTAGTCTGACAACAACATGATGCATACAGCCAAGACGATGCTGGAGTGGCTTCAGGAGAAGTCTCCAACTGTCCTGGAGTGGCTCTGAAAAGGTGCAGAAACTCAAACTCTAAACGTGTCGAAAGACATGAAGGTAGCAGCTCACACATGTTTCCCATCCACTGTGGCTGATCTGGAGAAGATCTGACAGGAAGAATGGGATACAGTGCCTCGAATCCAGGTGTCAAGCCAAGCTTTGTGATCGCTGCCAAAAGTAGCTTCTGCAAAGTGCAAACTTAAGATACTTGTGTCATTAAAATTTAGCTTTTTTTAATAAATAGGAACTTTCTGTCTCTTTAAAACTTTTTTAATTAAATACTGTCCAAAGCCACTGTAGTTCTATAATGCATATCAGGCCTGTGTGTGTGAGACCTTAAGGTAATGGGTACAACAAGCAAGTCCCCGTAATGTAAATCATTACATTTTAAGGTAAAGACAAGATATTTATGGGTTAGGTAGAGGTTTAGATCCTGGTTTAGGTCGGTAGTAGTTATGGTTTTATGGTTGAGGTTTGAGTAAGTCTCCAGGAAATGACTAAGTCAATGTAATGTCCTCTGAAGTCATGTAGATATCATTGTGCGTGTGTGTGTGTGCGTGCACGTGCATATACGTATGGCTGCATGTGCTCGTGCACTATGTAATTGAGACTCTGAACTCTTGAACTGTACCACTTTATCATTCACTACTCATTGTGAGGGCATGCACACACACACACACACACACACATACAGGCAGACAGCCCTGTGTTGAACTTGAGATGAGTTATGGAAAGGAAAACAGGAGTTAGGGGTCAGACTGTACGAGGTCAACCTGGAATAATCTGCAGTCTCTCTCTCTCTCTCTCTCTCTCTCTCTCTCTCTCTCTCTCTCTCTCTCTCTTTTTCTCTCTCTCTCTATCTGTCTTCCTCCTCTATTTTCCCCTTGTCTCCCTCATTTCCTTTTGTTTTCACCCAAACCACAACTTTTTCTTTTAGTTTTTTCTTTAATCTTATCTTTAATCTTATCTTTAATCTTCTCACTTAATTTTCCAGTACAATGGTGAGTTTTTGAATGTGTGGTTGTGTGCGTGTGTGTGTGTGTGTGTGTGTGTGTGTGTGTGTGTGTGTATGTGTGTGTGTGTGTGTGTATGTGTGTGTGTGGTGTGTGTGTGTTTGTGTGCTGTCTGAGGATTTTAGGATTTATGTGTCTGATTACACGGGGCTAATTACCTACATTGTAAAGTGTTAACATTTACTGTATTATCTTACTTCTTTGTAATCGTTGTTCTGATTTAATCTAAATGCCCTAAAAATAAATCAAATAAATATGAACCATATATATAAGTTGAAATCCTTAAATAAATATGATTGGAGATTGTAGATCATTTTTGTATTTAATTTGCATGGTCTTCAATGTAAAATTGAGTTCACTGTAAAAAATATATGAAATCATACATGTCCTGTTACTGAATGTAAGTACAGTATTTGTGTACATATTGACAGTAAGTGTTTGGCAACTTTTACTGCCAGATGTTGTAGGCCCACTGTTTTTTATAGTATTTCCCAGTATGCAGGACAGTGTTAAAAAACAAACAATGTTTTAGAAACAGCAGGACTCCAAAATTCTGCAAAACACTGGGTTACATTCAATTACAACATTTCTTTAGATCCAGGGATATCATGTTTTTTATATCTCCTTTATCTGTCCATGGCTCATATGATGCGTGTTAAGGTCAGACAAATAAAACATTTGGATGGTGTAAGTTCAAATTTGTGGCTATAATTACCACTTGACACCTGATCAACTTAATTTGCGTAAAAAGTATCTTTATCTAGTAAGTCACATTTTCAATATCAATATCTCCAGAGATTACTGTAAATCGACCTTCTAATGTTTTGCTCGGAAACATGTTAAAAATTATACATGTTGTTATGGATACTACCTGACAAGTAGACAGACTTTATAATATTAATAATACTTTTAAATTGTAGAACATTTTCCAAGGAACTTATAGACACTGAACATGTGATTTATCAGAAAGACACTAAAGATAAAATAAAACAACTAAATATAACTAATATTTTCTCTTCTTATTTGGCAGAAAATCTCCCATCGACATACTTTCTGTGCTCTCTCTATTTTCATTGGTTTTAATCATCTTTAGACATAGGGGAATTTTTTTTAATGTAAATGACAGAAAGTATGATGTTGCTGTGTATGTGTGTGGTTAATGTTCATTATGTTTATGGGTGTAAATAATAAGGGATAAGATATTTCTGTTTATTACCAATAATTTAAGTTAATGTTCAAGGATTAATAGGCCATTTCTATATATTGTTACCTGTTCAGTTGTTGTAACTATGTAAAGTGATTCTGTAAATTATAAAAATTCTTACTGAAGCTGACGAAGAAGAAACACCATGTCTGAGTCCCTTTATTAACATCTCCCCTTTTCAGGGCACAACATAAACTCATGGCATTCCTGTCTACTCAAATGTATTCTGAAGACAATAGGAGCTATCAGCCTTTTACTAAAGGATGTGGAGATGAGCTCAAATGTTATTGTTTAAAGGCTTAATGAAAAAGATCAAATTGTATGGTTTGGAGTGTGTAGACTCGGTTCTACCACTTTAAAGTCAGATGTGATACCCCCCACCCCCACACACCAATTCCTTCATTGGTGGTGAACAATTGCATTGGCCAAACATTACAAGGTGCTAGGAGTTTACACTATTGTTTATGATACTAAAGTTGCTCATGCACTAGATTCTATAGTTATAATTTCAGCCTACTGTCCATCCGAGCAGTGGAGATGTGTGTCACACTGAATGTGAAGAGGCCTTAAAGCCAGGGTAAGTAATCCTGACAAAGCTAGAGAGAGCAGGCTACACTTTGAAAATATTGTACTAACACATCCTCACACACCCCCCACCCAGCCTCTCATCAAAGCTACACCTCAGGACACATGAATGCACACTTGTGACTGCCCTGGTCTGCTTCAGCTGTGAATGTCTCTCTGCCTTGTGAGAACTCCGGTGCCTTGCAGAGAGAACACAAGGGGACAGGTCACATAGTCACAAACGGCCAGAGAATCATTTGGTCCCAATGAAATGATTGTGTTCATTACAGTCATGTGAAGTCCTCAGACTATATTTCTATAATATACATCTTTGATCTCCACATATTTTGATGGTGAAGATGAAGATGATGATGGGGAAGAGGAGTGTGTTCTCGTGTTTAAATATCCCAGAGGCTCTCCAAAGGTCAACAAGTCAGCAAGCCACCCGCAGAGCCCCGCTACATTCCTGACTGTAGTCCTGTGTATGTGTGTTTGTTTGAGTGTGGGTGTGTGTGTGTGCGTGTGCGTGTGCGTGTGTGTGTGTGTGTGTGTGTGTGTGTGTGTGTGTGTGTGTGGAGGAGGGTCATCCAGAGGCCATGCAGCAAAGTGAATGCTAGAGAGCTTGCTATTGAAATGGATGAAGCACTGTGTGTGTTGTTTTTTGTCAAACGTTGTGTTGCTGTAATCCATAAGGACAAAGACAAACCGGCTCCTTTCATCAGATCCTTGATCATTTCCTTTCTCCCTCATTCACCTTCATCTGCTGCCTCCACCTCTTGAGGGAGCGTGGTGCACATTTCTGCATCATAGTCTGACTCTTTGATTCGGGTTCCCTCCTCCTCTAAGTGTGTGTACTGTGCTGTGTCACCATTCAAGCTTTTTCCTCTTTTTTTCTACATGCAACATGGTTCTGGAGAGAGGAATGTCAAGCCTTCATACTAACTTCTCCACCATTTGTGTGAAACTCAGCCCCAAACCCACTGACTCCTCCTGAAGATTAAAATCCTTCAAAACACCCCTCAAATATATTGTGCAATCAAAATAACATGATAATTAATGGTTGACTAAGAGAAAATTGACTCATTGTAACATCACTCCAGCTTGGTTATGTGTTTTAACAGCAGGAAGCGACATGTTTGAATAATTCAAATTGCACAACAGTGTAAAATGTCACAAATGTTTGTTACTATTTGTCTCTTTTCATGGGATTTGATGACAGTAAAAGTATGAATTTAAATTACCTCTTTAATACTATTAATAAAGCAGTACTGCACATTTCCACTGTAAATTTTCCGTAACCACTCTCCTCTGATCTCACGGCTGTGACCACATTAACCTCCTGATGTTACCTTTACTCTGGTCGGCCATTTCAGCAAAAGGGCCCATGTTGTGCATATTACAAATTAATTTAGGAATTTGACACATGAGCAGACCTAAACTAGATTCCACCTTCTCAACAGGGTCTCCTTATCAGGTAATAAAGAAAACCTCACTTTTAATTATGTGCTTTAATGGTGCATTTTTATACTTTTCAATTAATCACACTACCAACTGTCTGACCAGCTTTTGGGGCCTCTGGATCTCTGGGGTCCAAATATTGCAACGCTGCTAACCTTCCCTGAGTGCAACAATCTTAACCTTCAGTATCTCAGAGATCCAAGCTGCTGTTGTTATTCTGAACCGCTTTCATACTTCCTTCATCTAAAGACAGCAACGTTAATGTGTTCGCAAGGCATGAAGTTATATTTCGTCACATTTGTTTAGCTCATGACTAAAATATCTAATTTAAGTGGAACTTCACCCACAAGTTTATGGTGAAGTGTTTCACCCTGGAAATTCAAAAGGCCTTGAAAACACAGTGATGGGAGGCCCCACACCGGCCCACCCACACACACACACACACACACACACACATACCAGACACTATTTAACTTGCTAAAGCTTTGTTATCTACATTGTGCATCTATGAGCTGCCACTTCAGCAGCAGCACACACACTTTTCTACAGAGTTGTTATATGTAGTAGAGGGTTCTTGCTTCTGGAGTTTCTTGACCTCCAAGACCACAGTGGTCCCAACCTGTGTGAACTGGTCATACATGTATGCAGCTGTCTCAGCCCGCATTTCAAACAGTGTGTGAGAGAGAGACAGCCAAGGAGCAGGAGAAGATGGGCCACGTCTCTGGATGGTAGATGATATGGTGTTTTAGGGGTTTTGACTTGTCATTCATTATGAGCGCAGCCTTCCTGATCTCAGGAGCAGTTGCTGGTGGCGGGAGGGGGGGGGGGGGGGGGGGGGTCCCACCTCTGATTACAGGGTGTAAACCTAATCAAATGTGTATAAATGCCATGACGTAAACATTGGCCCTGCAAGATTCAAGTCGGTTTATAACACTGGTTGGTGTTATGAGCCGTATTCATCCCATAGATTTTTCACAGAGTTGGTAATAAATGTAATTTTTAAACCAGCAGTTGTGTATTTCATCAAACAGCAGTCAAATAACTTAATTTACAGCTGAAAAACACATTTAGGCGTGCACTATCTATTGAATTATTCACAAGCTAAACTGATAATATAGTAAACAGTTGCTGGTCAGTTTGAATTGAAACAAAAAGACATCTGAGCAGGATTGACAGAAAAATTTTACTTGAGGTAGCTCGCAGTATAAAAACACAGACAGACTTCATGATTGGGAGTTTCTAAGGCAGCAGAACTAGTAACATTCAGTCAGTGTGCCCTCCGTTAAACAACAGTCATTTAAAGACATACCAGTCACAGCAGTTCACAGTGTACACACCAACATTTCACCTGACATCATTACACTTGAAGAAATTTACTCCAAGATGTTTATATCATTTATCCTGAAGAAGATAACTTGTCGTTCACTTCGCTGTTTCTCTGAAATAAATTGTTCTGACACTTCTGTTAACTGCACTTACTTTTGTTGGAGTTTTGCAGAAGTCCGACTCGGTTTTCGGAGTAAAAACATTACCATATTGTGACTTTGTCAGGTTCAAAGTATCACAGCCCTCAGCAGTACCAAGACTAAATTACCTCAGGGGAAAACACCCCATTCAAATCGACTCCTTTTCCCATATTCTACAATCAATAGCATAAAATGGATCCAATAATTTACTCTCATCGGAGAAATGGCAAGTTGTTAAAATATAAATTGCCCATGTTCCCTCCTCGTCAAGGAGACATTTGTATCTGATGGGCCTTGTCAGTAGTTTCATTTAATCATGGACCCCCCCCCCCCTCCACTTCCACACATTAACACACACCATCACACTTACACACATCCCAAATAAAGCTCTGAGTGTCTGTAAAGGCATCGCAGCCTTTGTTTCATCATCCGTAGAAACTAAAGGGAGCAGAATGTTCCATTGAGCTTATTCCCCCGACCACCCTGTCTCCATCTGAAATGTTACCCTGTAGTCACATAGTGCAAAGGCTATAGCTGTGTGGACTTAAACATACACACAGAACACTTGAAACATTCAAAAATAAAAAATATATAATAATAGTCATAAACGTTTTTAAGAAAACAATTGCAGATCAACCAGACAGAACACAAACGTGTATTTTTGCCATCAGAGGCTCCCTGTATCTCTAACCATAAATTTCATGTTGCTGGTAACTTCATGTTTAAATCAATAATTTGAATGAAAAACACAACAACAACAAAAAGTAACGTGCTATCTACCTTAGAACCCCAACACCAGCCGGTTAACTCTGTAATTCAGACATGCCAAAGTGCATCTTATCATCATCAGGGGATCCATCAGTAACACCTGGAGCCTATTCCATCAGCCCAAATCAGGAATGAATTGAAACTGGAATATAAAATGTGTGTCAATCCAAACATACTGTAATCTCCGTGTTTGGTTCTGGATAAACAGCATTGAAACTTCATAACACCCGACAGCAGAGGTCATGACCTCCGGGGAGTTGGTTATAGTTATTTTGCATCAACTGCATGGAGCACACTTTGACTTCCGTTGGTTATAGGTCACAGTTACTCTTGACACAGCACATAGTCCTAAAAGTTCACTGTGTGTGTGTGTGTGGGGGGGGGGGGGGGGGGGGGGGGGGTGCTCAGCAATAGTCCAGAACACAGAGTTTGATCAAGAGTACATGGGGTGAACAGTCCTCCAACATGTAAACATCTTCTCTATCTGTTAAACTAAGGCCTATAAAAAGTCCAGGTGATGAAGCAGAGATGCCAAAATGAATTGTGGGACATGTAGGAGATCATTAACTCAAGTGGATGATGGATGCTGATTATTTCTCCGCTCGTATTAGCACATCAGAACTCATTTTTTAGACAGTAGATGGCTCAGTAGAATAAGGCTGTATATAGGTCAACAGTCACAATCGCACTCTCCGTCTACGTCTCCGGGCTCGGGGACGCGCCTGGAGACGTGGACGCGGAGGATTGGTCGGTGTCCTCCAGGTCCTTGTTGAAGCCTCCGTCGATACCGGAGGAGGAGGAGTGGGCCGTGGCGGATGCGCCCTCCCGCTCGCGCTTCTTCTGCTTCATGCGCCGGTTCTGGAACCAGATCTTCACCTGCGTCTCGTTCAGCTCCAGCGTGGCCGCGATCTCCACGCGGCGTGCGCGCGTCAGGTACTTGCTGAAGTGGAACTCCTTCTCCAGCTCGGTCAGCTGCCGCGTGCTGAAGTTGGTGCGCATGGCGTTGTTGTGCGCGCCCGCGAGGCCGAAGTCCGCCACTTTAACTAAGGGAGAGAGGGAAGAAGGGGGGGGCATTGTTATTAATGTCCGTCTGTTTGTACAAGTGACAAATAAATGATACATGTGTTATATAAATGTGTGTCCGAACACGTGGTTCCATGCAGGAAATAGACCCTTCATTGAGTAGAAGTCTCTTACTTTGCATTATGGATTATGATTAAATCTAGATCACTAAAATATACAATATACCTGCCCACATATTTTACTGGTTAAACATCCATCAATACAATTATCATTGCTGCTTCCAGACATATTATATTTCTACAAATACTCTAAACATCCCTCACATGTGATTCCTCTGAGGTTTCTATGGGGTTTTTCAGGTTTTTTCTGTTTGTAATTTTCCCTCAGTGTCGTTGAGAGTTAAGGACAAAGGATGTCGCGCCAAGTTTAAGCCCTACGAGGCAAATTTGTGAATATGGGCTACACGAATAAAACTAGATCGATTTTTAATTGCCGTTTGATCGCTGGTGTCCAGTTATTAATACAGTTAAAACCTAAAAACCAAGCTGGAACCACATGTGTTGCGTTATCTGCTCCACAGCTATCTGCAGACCAACACGTCACACAATGGGAATAGGGAAAGAGAGACAGAGAGAGAGAGAGAGAGAGAGAGAGAGAGCGAGAGAGAGAGAGAGAGAGAGACAGAGTGCGAGTGTGTGTGTGTATGGCGAGGGGGGTTAAATGATAACAGACCAGGACAGATTTCCCAGGGCAAAATAACCCGTCTGTTATATCCATTTGAAAAAAGAGAGAGAGAGAGACACAAAGAGAGAGTGAGATGGAAAAAATTAAACATATCAGGGATGATAGAGTTGACTGAGGTAGACCTGCTCACACCACACTCACTGAGCCATATGCCTTAATTTGATCTCCTTAAAAAATGTCCTTATTATAAAAGTGGATTTTGACTTGATGAAACAGCAGTTGCAATGTTATAACCTGCAGGCGTTAGAGTAGTCTGTACTTAAGTTGAAAATATATTTTAAATAGTCTTTAAATTGTATTTTCGTTAACACTCTATAAAACCATGTTTTACCTGATGACGGTTGAGCAGCCAGTTTGTGTTGAGGACGTGTGATTTTAAAACAGTTAAAGTCCTACGTCTTTTTATCCCTCTTCTTTAAAGCAATTTTTTTTCTATTGTCATTATGATTTAAATATATTAAACAAAAACATATATTAAATGAAAGAAATGTGTGTGTTGGGTTTGTTTACAGTAACCTGTGCTAATACTTGATGAAATGGCTACGACAAATGAAAAGAAGAAAAAGAACAGTATGAAAGTGAAAATAATATAATTTGAAAACATAGATATTTTACAGCAAAAGACTGCAAGACAAAATGTAACATAATAATAATTTGTTTTATAAAACTCTGTTCCATTTTGTGTTGCTGACTATAGGCTGCGTTTTCTTTTTTCGTCTGATCTATTAATAAACACTCGGCCCTTCCTAAAAACAATGTCATGTCAGCCACGATGATAAATGTATAAGAGGCCACATCCTCTTCTGCTGGAAACCTCACACATGATATTAAAAGAGTGATCGATCATGCTCGACATGATAATGATTTGAAAATAATCTGAGAGAAACACCGGTCCTCTCCTACCTGTTTTAGGCGGGTTCCTCTTCACCTTCATCCAGTCGAAGGTCTGTCCCTGCCCGGCCTGCTGGCCCTCCTCATCCCCCTTGTCCCGGTCCTGAGAGACCGGCAGCTCCCCGAGACCTCCCCCGTGAGGAAGCCCCATGTAGCTGGCTGCGTCCAGGCCCCCGCCGAGCTGCTGCTGGAACTGTGGCCCTGCCAGAGCGCCCTGAGGCCCGCAGTAGGCCCCTGCCAGGGCCCCGTAGCTGGGACCGACGGTGGAGGCCGAGCTGGGGAAGGTTGATTGATGATAGTAGGAGGAGGCCACAGACTCCTCCATGAAATACTGAGGGTGAGCGGTGTTCGCTGGGCCCGTCGCGGAAATGTACTCCGAGTTTGTGGAACACACCTGACCCGCGTAGGCCCCGGGGTTGGCGTTATTCCCGTTGTTGTAGGGATGCAGTATTCCGCTCTGCAAGCTTTGAGTCTGGTGCAGGTGATGATGGTAGCCACTGTGTTTCTGCTGATGCGGTTCATGATGATGATGATGAGGATTCTGATGGGTCGACCCTGGGGCCGCATGGACTCCTTCAACGCCGGTGCCGGCTCCGTTGCCCGCGTACAGCCGTCCATCCCCGGTGTAACTCGTGCTGTCCCCTCTCGTTCCATGAACTGCAGACGAGGAGGCGGCGGGGCCCGCGTGGAAGGCGCCGGTGGTCACCGGGAAGCTCTGGGTCTGGTCCAGAGGATGGTGAAGGTGATGCAGATGGTGGTGGTGGTGGTGGTGCGCAGGTTTGGGCGCAGAGTAGGCGCCGGGGCCCGGTCGGTTGCAAAATGAGTATTCCACAAACGAGTTCATGTTGTCCATGCAGAAGGAGGCACAGTGGGACGGAGATAAGTCAGAGGAGCAGGAACCCAGAGACCAAGTTTGTAGAACTTTGTAAGAATAACATCAAAAATCGAAAGATTCCATCAATCAAGTGTCATTTGACTCAAAGATGTAAAATAGAACAGATAGCAGGATGTGGAGTCAGACGGTGGAACGAAAGTAAATCATGGAAACATCTCAAACTAAACCTCCAGAAGAAAATAAAGCTGACTTTGTGTTGGGGGGGGAATGAAAAATCCGCGAATACAAAAAAAAGTCAGCAAAATAAAAGAAGTAAAGAAGAGAAAGAGCAGAAGTTCCAGTGTGGAGGAAAAGAAAGTGGCGGCTGCACTAACAGCTCCGCTGTGATGGAAGGCCTGTCACCAGCTCCACTCACACTGCGTCTCCGATGGGTCATCGGTGACAGCGGAAAATTACGCGAGAGGACAGGGAAGAGTCAGGTTACCTCTTCACCTCCACACAGGTTACACAATGTGTCCCTCCATTCTGTCCTCCTCAAACCGAAGACTCCCTCCTCCCTTCTCCGTCAATCTCCTCCTCTTCCTCCCTTCTCCTCGTACCTCTGTGGCGCTTCACGTGGCTTATGTGCGTCCACTGTGGTGACCGTAGGCCAAAAGTTGTCAACCGGTTTGTGTGTGTGTGCGTGTTTGTTGGTGTGTGTGTGTGTGTGTGTGTGTGTGTGTGTGTGTGTGTGTGTGTGTGTGTGTGTGTGTGTGTGTGATTGGAGGACACAGGAGGCTGGAAACCTTTCGATTCAGGGGAGCGGAGTTTGCGCGCACACTGGCGTTTGTATTGGCGCACGCGCCTCATCCATCACTCGCCGTGACATTAGCGCGACAAAGAGACTTCAATCAAATCGGCCCATCAATCTGATATCAGCACGGATCTGTCAGAGCAAAGAGAGAGGCCGAGAATAAAAGAGGGGCTGTGAGGCGGCCTGCTGCTCCCAGTCCTCCCCCCTGCAACATGCTCCCACAAATAACAGGCGCGACATAAACCCATGTACTGTACACTGGTGCCATGGTAAGTCCTATCGCTGCAACTCCTTATCACCAGTATACCCAGTGCCACAGAGGGAGTCAGCCTCAGTCACCTCACATTCCTCAAAGTCCTGCAGCTGTAACATCACTGTTCATGTGTCGGTGTTATTTATTCAAGGATCACTCTGCTTTACTGCAACTGGGTTCTTGGGGCAAGAAAAAGGAGCATTGTCACTGCTGCTGAATTTTTCGAGACACATACGTTGCATCTTCTCCAACACGTCACTCAAAATATGCTCTAGATTTCCGATGAAGCGCCATCTTTGAAACGCTGGATGCAAAATGTAACAAGCACGACTCCATTACAGTCTTTCAGCTCTGTGGGAGTCGTCTATCTAAACAGAGCAAAGTCTCGGAACTTACTGCGACTTGTCCGCTCAGAAAAGCCCAAAGAGGGTGTTTCCTTCACGACTCAGAGCTGTACAAACAGTTGTATGTCACTGGCAAAACGTTGCATTGCTGTCATTCAATGTGTAGAGAACAATAATAGTATTGTAAGGCCACCATAAACGAAAATAGAACAAAGATAATAAAATACTTAATTTGGATAAAAAACTGACCCCACCAACAACTTTGGTTATTAACGACATGAAAACTGTTTGGTAGCTATCCAAAATTAAAGCAGGTGTCAACGTCGATGAACAACATGTGTCTGCAAACTGAATGGATTACTACAACAAACTGCTTTGGCAGTAATGTTACAGTTCACCTTCATTTCCTGTCCCTGATCCATGGATTTAACTAATCTCAAGGTTTCTGTCTCCCGCTCATTGTGGACGTCCTCCTGAATTCCTAGATTTTAGCTATTTCTTTTTCTACCTCTAAGGATGATGCACAAACCTACAAGAATAAGTCTCAACTTAAACTTAAAGTGGCTTCAGTAGTTTTAAGTTTCAGAGTGTTTCAAGTTTAGCAGTGTTGCTTTTTCAAAGCGAGGTTAAAAAGCTTTGCAGTTTTTAAGCCAACATTACCAGTGTTCCTCACTGGGTCTGTGAATGTGCTGTGAACATCTTGTTGCTACACTCAGTCTAATGCGGTACTGCTGAGTGCCAGCTGTCCCGCTCTGACAACCTTAAATATGTCGGTGTGTGGCTGAGGGACTGAATGACAGACCTCCACTGCAGCATCCAGCGCTGACTGACTATCCATGTGCAACACTGGGGCTCCGCTGGGAAAGATCCTTGTCTGTTTGTGCCTTGCAACAGTTTCCCCATCAGCTCAGAACTTCCCCTTCTCTCCATTCCCTCTTTTACTGACACCGATCGACACTTTCAAAATTATTGATTTGACTTTATCTCTTGGTGGTGCATTCTCCTCTCAGAAGGCAGGAAATCCTTCCATGGATCAAAAGGTTTCCATTGATCGTGCAGAGCGATACAGAGAGCTTGATCGCAGGGACTTTTGGGAATCAGTTTACTTTTCAACAATTGGATTGGGAGGCCATAGATTTCGGATCCGCCGGGGCGTGCACGTGCGAGTGCGTGCGTGTGTTTGCTAATTGAATGAATGAGCAGATCTGTTATAGAAATGAGGTTAAAGCAGACAGGAGGCCTTCTGGTCGACCAAACCCTGCCGGTCCGGCAGGACAGGAAGCAGGGAACGCCTTGACTACAACACAATGTACTTTCTGTGTGTTTGTGTGTGTGTGTGTGTGTGTGTGTAAAACAAAGGCCTGCAACATGATTGAACTCTTTACAAACTAAGTATAGCTTTTTGTTTAATTGACTTTTGGAAGAATTTCTTTTTCCTTTTACAACTATGCAGATTTCTTTCTTTCTTTCTTTCTTTCTTTCTTTCTTTCTTTCTTTCTTTCTATCACATGTAGCTCATGAAGTGTCTGTTTCACAGTTGGGACTCGTTGCCGTTCGTTAGCCCCCACCTCATTTCAACTGCCTCCAATGAACCCATCATCCATTTCTCCCCTCAGGACACTGTGTAAAGGGCCTGGCAGCAGACGTACCGTCATCCGCAATCAGAACAAGCAGCGTGGGTGTGCAACAAGGACTGAGGTTAATGATCAGTGAGGGGCTGAAAGGGAGGAGAAGGAGAGCGAGTGGGCAGGAAGTCTGCAGAAACAGACTGGGACAAGAAGAGGATTAAATGACACCCACGTGGCTGTCAGGGTGGTGGAGATACTACAGGAGAGGGGACGAGAGTGAGACAGGTCAAATGGTCAGAACTGTCACTTTGTAAATCCATGCAGTGGTTCAGTTGTTCTTTAGCAAATTCATTATTTCTCAGGTTTTATACTGTTTCTCATTTGCTCCAGATAATAATATGTAATTTGTGTCATTATTTGTACAGAGACCTCTTAAGGGAATTTGTCAGAGGAGATTAGAACGATTTCATCAGTGCAGTGCTTTCTGAATTGCTGCTGGTTAACATGCAGCTGTTTTAATCACTATTTTATCTTTATTCAGAACAGAACAACATGCAAGTGAGTAAAACGTCATTGTGGCATTAAAACACGATCTGTTTATCTCTCTGTCTGTTATCACTAACTTCATCTGTAATCACACTAACACTACAGTTCCCGTTGTTAACTCACCTGTTAAGTGAGTCCTCCTCAACCTGTTCTGCAAAATACTGTCACTTATTATTGTTTGTGTGCTGGACGTGTTGTGCAAAGCTTTTTATAAACAGTCTGTGGTTCAGAGTGAAGTTAGAATACTTTCTGTTCATCCTACCTGGTTTATTTGCAATGAAGATTTTATGGTCAATGTTTTTTTATAAAATGAAACAGAATTTACTTTATTACTGTTCACATGTGTTGCAATGATTCACTGAACTGCTTTTATCTTTTGAATCGTTTCATTTCGACTATTTCAAGGCTCTGTTATGCATGGACACAATCTTAACCCAAGTTCACACATTTTCTACATGAATATAATATAAAAGCTCTGTAAATCGTCTCGCCATAAAGAGTGGCAGCAACAAAACAAACATTATGCTTTAACTTTGTAGACAAATTGCCTAACAGGAAGGGATCTAACTATTCTCGATTTTACTGTAGATATTTTAAGAGAATTAAAGGGAATACATGTTAAATTTTCGCTACGGCACTCATAACTTGTTCCTATTAAATATTATTTTATGGTTAGGATTTTGTTTCACCTATTAACTTGCTCTTAAGGTATGATTAAAAAAAATCCTTAAAATGGAGCAAATATAAGAAAACATATATATAATATTCCATTTCATTATACTTGATAATGGGAAATTATAGAGTGAT
Source organism: Pleuronectes platessa (assembly GCF_947347685.1). Taxonomy (NCBI): domain Eukaryota; kingdom Metazoa; phylum Chordata; class Actinopteri; order Pleuronectiformes; family Pleuronectidae; genus Pleuronectes; species Pleuronectes platessa. Next base: position 5,113,408 of record NC_070641.1, read on the forward strand.
AATGGAAAGCAAAATCATTTTATATATATTATATCCTGCATTCAATGGGGAGGTCGTTCCACCATTTAGGAGCCAGGACAGCAAACAGGCGTGACTCTGTTGAGTGGCTAGGTGTCCCTCGCAGTGAGGGAGCAGCATTAAACTCCCAAAGTTAGTTTTTTAGCTCCAAGCCCCTTTACCGTAACATAATGAATGGACGTGCATCATTTTTCATGCTTATGCTGGTGTGACCGGGTTGTCACAGAAGACGGATCACATGACCGGAAAAGGACATGGTATCACAAGACCAAATTCAACAAATTCAACACTGCCCTTCCCATGACCTCTTCTGCATGAAACATGTTATTATTGTGAGTACTCCCAAATTGTGATCAGATCTGAATATGCAAATGAGGCAGGCAGAGCTGGAATACCTTTCAAAATGAAGCTGGCTCTGGAGGGAAGCTGAGCTGCAGGGTGCAGGGCTCAGCTTTACCTCATCTGTAAACAATGGCTGTTTTTTGTTGTTGTTGCTTTAGTAACAATATAGTCTAAAAGCACCAGATACTAGTGAAATAATCCCATATTACCTTCAAAAGGAGTGTTTGTTTTGCTCGATCAAATTCAGAAAGTGTCAGTATACATATGAAACAAAGAGAAATATGCAGATGTGAGGATGGGAGGGGAAGGTTTGTTAGTTTTCTTTCAAATGGCAAAATGGCTTCATATCTACTGACTGTAGTGTTGTAGTGTTGTAGTGTTAGGAACAAAACACCCAATATTACATCCAAGATCCCCCACAAGCACACACTAAATAAGCCACTAGGAGGCCTCTATCTATCTATCTATCTATCTATCTATCTATCTATCTATCTATCTATCTATCTATTTAAAAAATGATATGATAACACAGTGTAATATTTAAACACAATGAACAACAACAACAAATGTAGATCCCGACTATTTAAAGGGATAGTTCACCCCAAAATTTGGTTGGGTGAATGGTATGAGTCCACAAAACCCTTTTGGAGTCTCAGAGGTAAACAGTGTTGCAGCCAAATCAAATACAACTGAAGTAACTGGGGACCACTTCTTCAAAAGTCAAAAATAAATAAACACAACACATCTCCATACTACTCCTGTGGTGTCATCCAAGTGACTGCAAGCTCCAACATTGAAATTCGACTCAAATAAGCGTCATTACTTTAGCTTCATGTTTTTAGGTGAGATGTCTTCAGATAGTCGCGTCAGACTTTGAGCCACATTCGCACACACCGTTGTTTTTTCACGTTTGAAGATGTGGTCACCATTTATTTCAATTGTATTGGATTTGGTTGTAACGCTGTTTACCCCCGAGACTCCAAAAGTGTTTTGTGGACTCAAACACTTCATCCACACCTCCATCGGCATATCGGTGAGTATCTGATGAGTGAATTTAAATTTTTTGGTGAACTACCCCTTTTAAATCATTTTATTATATTGTTTTTACCTAATGCCTCAAGAATATCTCAACTTTGGTTTGCAGGGTATCTTCTTCTTCACAGACTGACCTTTGTACCTTGTGTGAGGTCATCTGTCTTGTCTCAAGTCAGGAGTGGAATTTAAGGATCAGCGAAGACCCACAACATACCAAGACTATTTCTTACTGTTTTTGACTGAGAAACATATTTGTCATGTCCATCCAGGATGGATCACAGTCCTTGATCAAAGCAGCAATATTAACAATAACTATGAACATCTGTATGGAATGAACACATTGCTTTGTAGGAAACGTGCCAATGTGACCGGACTGAATGTTTTTTTCCTTCTGCTTTCACTGTCTGTCTCACAGTCCAGACGGGTCAGATGACTCCAGAACCAGGAACCTACGCTCCAGTATTCCAGGAAAAGTGTCTGCCTGTGTGTGTGTGTGTGTGTGTGTGTGTGTGTGTGTGTGTGTGTGTGTGTGTGTGTGTGTGTGTGTGTGATGTGAGGGGCTTTCTGAAAATCATGAAAGATGATATAGGAGGGAGAGTGAAAGAGAGATGATGAAAGAGTGGATGAAAGAGGGGTTGTGCGTCCAGACTGCCTCCAATCTTGCTTCAGCTCTGAAACCTGAGCCACTGATGCAGACACATTAAAGCATTTATTAGCTTTTATAAATAACGTCCACACATCCCAGACAAAAGAGAAAGAGAAGCTGTCAGTGCAGCAAAGAGCCAACTTTTTCTTAATGGTGTTTTTACTGCATAAGATCAAATGTGAATGAATAAATCTCAACGTGAAATTAAACTGCATTCAGTTTGGTCAGTGATGTGTTATGTTACAGTGTGTGATAATGTAAAGTAGGCTAAGTGGACAGGTAGATCTTCTGAACTGTTCCTTTTTTGTTTTTCACTTAATTAAGTTCAACTTCACTAAAGTCTTTTATGTCAGGTTTTTTACTACATGATGGAAAGCTTTTTGGTGAAAAAGCAATTCTGTGAATTTAAAACAGTTTTCAGACATGAACTCTGGAAAATGTCCAGATAACCAGATTTTTCCAGAGTTTGTCTTTTACATTTGAAGAATGTGAAGAATGCAGTAGGAGATTGTCAGAGTTATGTTAACAACAATGAGAACATTTCTGGAATATTAACTGTGATATTTCTCTGGACATTTAGGTGGCTGACAGGACAAGTTCCTGAAAACTTCTGGAGCAACTGCTTCAGACGAGAATTTCCAGTCTTGCATCGCGGCGAGCAGCTGGATTTTGTTGGAGACAGGGTTGGCTCAGTATAAAAAGCATTGCGTCCGTTCAGCCCATAGTTTCAATATGTACAGTTTTCCTATGGACTGTTTTACATTGTTACTTTACCAGAACGTGGGCTGTGAACCAGGGTCGTATACCCGCAGGTTCTTGGGCTTGACTCAGAAATATAGCTGATAAGAGACACCAGTCCACATTTATTTCTCTTCAGCAGTAAACAACACATGGCTCAAACCATTAACAGCTTCCATGGACATTAAGGACTGCTGACAGTTATGTTAACAACTCAAAAAGCTGACATATCAGATAAGTATAAAGCAACATAAACATGTTGTGCAAGACCAGTTCCTATGAGCTGGTTTTATGACTATAATTACCGACATGAAGAAACTTATGACATATGACACTCAGTCGGATTATCCTTATTAACGGAGGCCTACTTGCACTAAACATCACAAGCTCAACCATCACAGATGCTCATCTCCGATTATGCGAAACATTTTTGATTAGACTGATGGGTTTGTTATTAGTAACAGCTTACAGCCGATCACTTCATCACTCACTCTCCTCTGAATCTCAATGTGCATTGACTCTCATCTGTTTGTAACTATAATGCTGTTAAGTTTATTCGACTATTGATCCATCTATTATCAAAAGCACTTCTATATCAGAGCAGACATTGGGCGAGAGGCAGTTCACCTGCGTATAACAGGACCTACAACCAGAGACAAACAACCATTCACACCTACACTCGATCTCCAGTTTACCTAACCCCAATCTACAGGTGTTTGGACTGCGAGAGGAAGCTTGAGAGCACCGGGAGAAAGCCCACACCGACACATGGAGAACACGCTAAATCCACACTGAAAGACCCAGCCAAACCAGAATTTGAAACCAAAAGTAATCAAGTGTTTCCCAGTAAGCTCTTGTGAACTCTCACAACTGGAAACACATCATGCAAGGAGACACAATTGGTTTAGAAATAATTCCGTAGAGATTTTCTCGATCATTTCAGCCCAGTGAAAGGTTTTTTTGACAACAGCCTCTAGTGGCCATCAGAAGAACTGGAGATTGATGCATCTTTAAGCCTGAAACATGCTTCTGCGTTTTCACGGGCGCGTAAGCCCAAGAGCCCTTCCGGGTCCCTTACGTGCTTATGTATCCCTTCTTACGTGCTGACGGGCGTCGCCCCACTTTTCTAAAATTGATGGCAAAGCTCCGCAAGCTCACTCAGCCCGCAAGGCTGTGATTGGTCTGCTCTACATCCCTTCTGGAGCTGCATTTCCGGTTTCATGCCCCATAATACAGGCAGAAACAACGGGAGATTTAGAAGCATGAATATGGACCAAATAGAAAAGCGTTTGGCAGAAGAGATCCGAAAGTATGTCCACTTGTATAACCCGTCACTGACTGGCGTATTTGTCCGCCTGAAAAAGGCTACAAGGAGCCGCAGTAGCTATGTAAATAAACAATCGATGAAGAAGAAAGAAGGCGTCTCTCAGGTCGTCTTCGACAAAAAGCATTACTCCGCCTAGTGTTCTGGCGCGGAATTGCTTTGTAAGACGCGCAACGGTTGGGGAAGCATGAATGACAACGAGTCTTGCGCCACAGCGGCGTGAAAAGACGCAGACACAGTCGCAGAAGCATGTTTCAGGCTTTATGCTGCGGCTGCAGCCCCTGCTTGGGGGCAATATGAAGCTGTAAAATAAATAATAACCAAACACATGTTCAAACAGAGGTCAAAGGTTGGGGTGTCATACTCCTGTGAGCACGGGATGATAATAGGACAAGAGCAGCACAGAGTGGAGGAGGGAAATCAGAGCTGGAGGAGCTGGCTCGCTACTATCAGCCATCTCTGATAAGCTGCTGTCAGCTCTGCTGCTCTTATCTGCACAACACATTTACACCCGGGCTGCGGACGAGGAGAAGGGCCACGCAGGACAACAACTCCCTCCAGCCAGCAGACAGCCCTTCGTATTTTTGTGTGGAACTGTGGGTAAAAGGCAAATCAGTTTAGTGTTGGTTTTTGGAGGGAACATTGTGAGAACTGGAGTCCATTCTCTATTTCATTTCTAGAAGATCCAGAGCATTGACCTGTTTGTCTCTGTATCCAAAGTCTGTTATATCTTATTCCTCTGAGCCGTAGAGCGATATTTTCCAAAAAACTATTAAAACACATTAATGAACCACACTGTACCTCTGGGAGTCATGTTCCTTCATTACCATAGACAGTACAATGTATACACACCAGAGTTTATTTTGTGTTAATACTACACACACACACACAGACACACACACCAACCTGATGCCAGAAATACTCACTGGAGAACCAAATAAAGAAACAAAGATTCTTCTACAAGTAGTTTCCAATAAATGCACCTTGTATGAAGACCACAAGACCTCAAAATCCACAAAGAATATTTGAGATGTTCTCTTTTTTCTCACCACATTGCTGATCTAAAAATTGGGGGTGGGGGTAAACATGTGTTCATATTTACACATGGCTGAAGAGTATGAAAGTCTACAAAGTAGTTCTACTCCAATGAGATGGTTAAGAAGGACCCTGAGACACAGTGTACATGCATCAGACATTTGTAACACAAACACAGTAACACTGTCCCATGCGTCATATAGACTGGAATGATTCTGTTGAATGGGCTAATTTATTGTTTCTTTAAAATACTATTCGTGAACATTTTCCATCCAATTTCCTCAAGTTAAAGCAATAAACATGAATAGTGACGAAAGTGTGAATTCGTTTTATTTAATTTAAATCATCGCATCCCTTGATTATAATTGATTCATTTGAACAAAGATCCCATTCAATCATAGAAATGAATTGCAAACTATTGATAAATGTAATCAAGCGGTAAACGCCAAATATTAAACATGTATTTGTTTGTTATGGCTTTATTGTTTCTTGTCTCAAACAGTACAGTTTAGCTTTAAAGCCACTGCTGCTGGTTAGTGTTGTGGTGTGAGCGGACCACTCAGCAGTCTGTTTACTGGCTGTTAATTGGTGTAGTTGGATTGACTGACAATTGTCTCTGTCGGTCCCTTGGTAAATAACAGTAAATCCAGTGGAATGGCTCTTTATTGACCTCGGAGACTGTAGGGGTGCATCAACACACACACACTGATATCTGGTTGGTGTGTATCCTCCATGGGTCCCACCTGACAACTCAATATACTGCATGCATGTGTGTGTGTTTGTGTGTGTGTGTGTGTGTATTGATGGGGCCCTCAGAGGCTGGAGCATTGATCATACGTCTCAGAGCAGATGATAACTTAGCTTACTGGATGCTAACAAACACATTATTTACAACACAACTGAATAAACAGAGCATGGCAGAAATGATGGTGCATATGTTCTCCTGATGCGTTGTCCAGTATCCTTCTGTTGCTCAATCATCAGCTTTATAGGCTACACGAGGTCAAAGGTCAGGGCCTTGGAAACATGTACTGTGATGTCAGATATCACACACCTGATCCAAGGACATAATGTAACCATAGTGGCTGAAAAATATGATGACAAACACGATTCAATACGCAACAATTGGTTCTTCTACTGTTGGCAAAGTTTCCCTGTGATGGTCCCAGAGCATCCTCATGCTTGAACTGTCTCTTGTTAAGGTGAGACATGAAATACAAGTTAACTTAAGTTAAGCTTGATTTCACCTGCGAAAGGTCCATATCAGTATAAAAATCAAATTTAAACATTTAATGTTCAAAATACATCACAAAAATATGAAATATAAATATCAAACATATCAACACATGTACAGGATGAGTAGTGTCATCTCAGTTTCAACATTGGTGAATTTTGACACCCGATATTTGCTTTGCATTTGTGTACATATATACTGTATATCACTTTGATGAATCAGAATCAGAATCAGAATCAGAATTCTTTTAATTGCCATGTATATTTGCACATACAGGAAATTGCCTTGGTGTGGTTGGTGCTCTGTACAAACAACAATATAAAAACAACAATAGAACAACAATATATACAGTAAGAGAGTTATGGGCATGTGCGGTTCTAAGGTGCAGAGATTGGTGATAGTGCCAATAATATAATATAGTATAGTATAGTATAGTATGTATGTTCAAGTGTTCACGTGATATGATATGTAATGTTGTGCCATGTTATAATTGTCAGCTGAAAAGATCCCACAAGTGGTCAGGCAGGTGAAGCAGCAACTTGAAACCAGGGCTGCACTCTAATTCACAGACTCTGGCTCCAAATGATGATGTTACAGCCGCAAAATTGCAGCATCCATGTATGGCATAATTTCGAATCCAGTACAATTGAAGACATTAGCATCTTCAGACGTAATAAAACCACAGAAAAAAACATAACATGCCTCCATACTCTTTGTTTTATTTCGTCTGAAGAAAGACTCACCATTGACTTCAATTGTATTGGATTCTGCTCTAAAAAAAACTACTGAAACTCCAAAAGTGTTTTGTGGACTGCTTGGATGATCTATCCCTTTAAGATCCTGCCATTTGTCATCATGGCTGATCATTGTATTCATCTGCAGGTCCTACATGAACTTTTGAAAATAAACATTTCATTCAAGTGATGGCAGCACATAGAAGGTCGTTCAACAACAGAGGAGGAGTCTACCCCAAAGTCAAGGTAATTGACAACATATCTTCTTAACATATCTTCATTAGGTTAATAGAAAACGTAATTGCAGATTGATTGTATAAATGTAGGGACAGATGGGCCTCCAGACATACTCCAATAACGTTACTCAATAAATCCCCAAAAATGTCTCAATCAAAACAATAACAAAACGTTGAGTTTGATTGTGAAACAGCTTGGGATCATTGAAATGGTTTTCTTCAACACTTTGCTGATGATAATCTCCATGGCAGTGGATGTATCAAAGTTTTTCTATGTAATGCAGAAAATCGTAATAAATAATCAAGATCCATTTTGAGTTACCGATACAAACAGCGGAAGGAACGAACAGCCGACTTGCTAACTGTTTAGCAGTGTCTCTTTCCTTCATGCATCATTTGCCCTGGAAGTTAAAGCAGATACGGGCAAAGCCACCGTAAAACTGATGTGACGAAATTAAAAAGGAGACAAATATTTAACGTCCCGTTACTTTGAATAAAATTGGGAATTTCTCTGGTTTTGAGCTTTGATTGAACCTTTTTGGATACTGTTAGTACAAAAGTCAACAACATATGTAACATAGGTCTCTTAATTTTTAGAATTTGTATTGTTATATTGTATGTAATATCTCAAAGAATTTTTACAACTAAATGCTCTTTTTTCTCATCATTTAAAAATCCACAACTTTCAAACACTTTTAAAAATGTTATTTCTGGACACAAGGCGTCACCTATTTCACCTTAACATCCCTTCTCAGTGTATATGATATGTTGCGTAAGTCACACGCTTCCATAACAGTACTGACATCACAAATCCTGCTGGTGCATTCCTGTTTTTTAAACTCCGATTTTAAATGACCACTGAGAAACTGCCTCACTGCAGCAGATGAATGTGGAAAAGAATGTTCAGTGAAGCTCAAACATCACTGAACGTTTGGCAGCAATACGCAAAGAAGATTTTTGAGTGGAGGGGATTTAAATAGAATAGGAGAATTAATTTAGAGATATGAAGAGTCAATTAGAATCTGAGGTTAAGAAAACTTTGGTTGATGATGGTTTTCATACGGTATAATTATTAATTTTTCTAATAATATAATATATAATCACCATGAAAAAACGTTTTCGTCTTCTGAAGTCCTTTATGCAGTCCTTCCACTTGTCCTGACTCGGGATGATGAGGTAGCCGAACAAGTATGGTATCCCAGACGTCTCCGTGCTTTCCGGCTTTTCCAGGGGATCTCAAGATGTTCCCAGGGCCAGATGGGATATGCAGTCCTTCCAGTGAGTTCTGGGTCTACCCAGAGGTTCTCCCGGTTGGGCTTGCCCAGTAAACCTCCCAAGTAAGGTGCCCTGGATGAATCCTAACTAGATGCTCCAACCACCTCAACTGTCCCCTTTCGTCCTGAAGGAGCAGCGGTTCTACTCTCACCTGCCGCCGGATGTCTGAACTCCTCACCCTATCACTGAGGTTGAGCCTAGCTACACAATGGTGAAAACTAATTTTCGCTGCTCCCGCCCTACTTCTTTTGGTTACCATGTTGGCGGCCATGTTGTAGTCGTTTGGCATCATTTTAAAATCAAATCATGTAGACCCATGCAGCATCAGACCTACCACTAGGAGTTCTTCTTCACATGTACTTGCAGGTTGCAAATGTCTAGCAGTGCGTCAGGACCTGATGCTGTGTGCGTGTCTGCATGCGTGAAGGTAAAGTTTCCTCTTGGTGCCCATATTGATAGTAGTCTACCTCTCACATATTTCACTACTGCAGCTAAGTGGGTGATCTATCACTTCTGAGTTATGCAATATCAGACACACACACAAACGCACACCGGCAGAAATCATAACAGTGATGGTGACGGTGATGCAAGAGATAAAGGAGCAGTCCGTGTATCACAGCATGCCAGCCGGCTGACAGGCGGTGACAGCCAGAAGAGAGAGATTATTGGAACACACACACACACACACACTCACACTCACACACACACAGGCACTCAGAAGGTGAGATATGTCTCCCAGCATAGAGATGTACTCTGCTGTAATCTCTCTGTATACAAGATACTCTTAGATGGATGGTTGCAGGAGAGAGGGAGTGCAGTGAATGTATGCTGCACGCCCCAGTTCTGTAATCATGCACTTTATGAATAGGCTTAATTTACAGTTAATACATCTTTTTAGTTTATATCTGCCAATTCTTAAAGTATACTCCTACCCACTATGTGATGCATTTGAAAGAGTTGATAAGTTTTGTAATCATGCTTCCTTTCCATACTGAATAGATCTCTTCCTATTGAGTTTACTTTGTAAATATGAGAGAGGCATTCAAAAGTTTAAGTTCCTGTCACAAGGGATGGTTTACAGATGTTAGCCAATCACAGTGCAAGTTTGATCCACCTCAGATAGAACACATAGTCATTATGTTCATGTTATGGTATCAAGAGCCCCATTTTGAAATATTAAGTGACCTCAAGCCTCATAAATACAGTAGTATACACTGTTTTAGTGTTTAATTAGGGAATTAAAACAGTAATAAACTGTGAATTAAGTTTACAGTTATTAAAATGGATAAACAAACGTAATGTATGGGCAACCCTGCTGCCATTCTTAAGATGTAGTCTCTCAGAAATCAAAGTGTTAACTAGAACCTTACAGGGTTCTTTGGCTTGTCCCCATATAGAAACCTTTTTAATTGATGGTACCTTTTATAAAGGATAGACCCTTTCTTACCAACACCCATTCTTTTAACAATCCTTAAAAAAGAAAAATGGTTCCAGAACTGATATCTTACAAAGAACCCTTGAAAAATAATTCCTTCAACTCTAGATACTTCTTCAACGTTCAGGAGAACCAAAGTCCACCAGGAAGAACACTTTTGGAACCCTTTTTGCTAATAGTGTAGCGCAGTATATTTTTGTCCTTATTGGGGATTCAAGTTCATCAAGTTACTTTAGATCAGTGGGATCTCCATGATTCCATACTGGGGCCACTGCTGTTTTCTGTCTACACCATGTCACTATAGTTCCCATAGTATTCAGGTACTCATTGATTTAGATTTTCTTCACAGATGGACCTTTGACTTTTGATCATTTTAGCATCCAGCAATTTGAGCCCCTTCAAACCAAAGAAAATATGACAGAGCGCGTCACTCTGGTTTTGTGGGCCAGTTATTGTCATACAAGTAACAATCAAAGATGACATTTGTCATATCCCATCTCACTGTGCAGCAGCATGAGCCAACCCAAGGTGCCAACAAGCTTCAGTCTGCAGAAAGCAACATTTTACTAACACAAGTTAAAGCATGGCTCGGACTGGACCCTTCATGTATTGATTATTTCAGTGGAAAAACTACACTGAAAACTGTACTCAGAATCCATGAGCTGAATTGAGGATGCTACATTCTGATAAATACTGTCTTTTTAATGTCTTTTTACAACACTGACACTATTTAAACTTTGCAAAGCTATCATTATTCTGATTATTTATATAAATTTTAAGTATTATTTATGTTTTTTATTAGAAGTAGAAGCTGAAGTAGTAGTAGAAGTAGCAGCAGCATAAATGATTGTTATTGTTATATTTTAAAGGCATATAAATAGTTGTGTGGCACAAATATACTTTTCTGTGGTATATCTGAATCTCAACAACACTGGTTTTATCTGAAGTTTTGTTTTTGAAAGTCAGATCGAAAAAGAGCAATTTTACTTGTGTCGACAGTTACCCAAGATGTTAACTTCATCACATTGATCAACCATGAATATTTAAATGTTCCATAATCAGGCAGTGATACTGTGAATATGTGGGTCAACCCATTCAATGATCCCATTTTGCTGTGTAATGTTAAGGTTAGGACTGTTTAGTCAGGATTTGGAGTTGTTATTAATTTAAGTTCTGTTGTTTTCTGCTTATAAAATCCACTTTTTGCCTCTTATCTGAAAACAATGTTATAGCAATTTAAAAACATACAACAAATATTGTGGTGGAGAAATTCCAGAATATTGAACTCCTTCTTTGTTCCTTTTCTCGGAATCATTGGGTTCCAGAGAGCAAGTATCAGTTTTGCACAGAAACTGTAAATAATATTATTATTAAGTAGAATTCATATTAGTATCACTATTATTTGTCGTAATAGTATCAGTATCAGTATTGATTTGTATTACAAGAAGTAAAGCTTTCAGCCATTAATGGGCCTTGAATCTGTGTGATACTTATCATTCCTATGTCTTCTTGACTCTCTCCGTCCCAGAGACCAGAACACACACACGCACGCACACACACACACACACACACACACACACACACACACACACACACACACACACACACACACACACACACACACAGAGACTCTAGTCCTGTCACAGTGAGCCAGTCATCCTGTAATGGCTGCCACTGCTCATTGTTCACATCCTGCTTTGTCTCCAGCGCCATTTTGACTCAGTGGGAGGAGGTGCAGCTAGTTAGCTCCATATCAACTCACACTTCAGGCAGGGGGCTGTAGCCACACTAACCCACGGTTACACATTCACCACACTGTCCTATAACTATGGGAGAGAACTAGCTATCCTCAGCTTCAGTCTAACCCCATGCTCACGTCCAATCAACAGATGATATGTTACACTATAACAAACTCAGTTAAAAGGCTACTTGCTGGTGGATGTCCACGCCATGCTAAGCATTAGCCTCCCTTCATGGGGAGAGGGCTAAACATGCTAAGCTAACATGTGACAGAGAAAAACACTTAGAAGCTTTGGCCTTAGACTGCTTTCCCTCTTTTTATCATCCTCACTGTTTCTCAGAGTTATCTCCAAGGTAACACTCAGCAGTTGTGCCATAAACTTCAGCAAGCTACATATTAATGTTGTATAGAGTGTGGTGTAGAGTGTATAGTTTAAACTATATACAGCCCAAAATCTGCACTATATATATATATACACACAGTGTGTACACACATACAAACACACATGTGCATAAATATATATATATATATATATAAACACATGTACACACACACTAACACAGTTAGTGAGTTTTGACAATTAACGAATTAAAAAATACACTGTTGTAGTATATAGGCTTCTACTTCCACCACTCCTGATGTGTAGTGGAATTATACACTTCAATATACTGTATTATACAAAACATGAGTTATTTATTTTCAAGTAAAATATAAATCCAGTAAAAAAATATTCACTGCCCTTTCTGGACATAATTATCATAATATTAATTATTTAAAATACATAGCATATAAGTCATAAGGTATAAAAACAAAACAACATGGGCCACGTCTTAAATGTTTGTATGTTTTATTATTATTATTATTCCACTATGAAAATATATATACAATAAATAATTTGGATTTTCACTATTAAAGAATCTGAATAAATAAACTAGGGTCTAAAAGTCGGGTCATCAGCAGGGCTTCCCTCTCGCCTCGTCTCGTTCAGAGAGAGAGAGAGGGAACATTCTTCAGTTTTCTAAAAGCAGTCCAGCTTTCTGCACCTAGGCTCCGTGAACAGTTCCTGAGAAGTTAGTAAAGATCCACGAAGCTGCACCAGAACAAAAGGGAAATAAATCCACACACACCGACAAGTGTTCACTCATTTCAACCAAAATCAAGAAAGGCAATAAATACCTGACATTCGGACAACAGGGAGAAAATAAATCCACAACGTTTGGATTGTAGAAAAAAAAATATTTTCCCTTCGATCTTTAAAATAAATAAAAAAGTAACTGTGTCTCTCTTAAACTACATTATATCCGCAAAATTAAACCAGCAAGAAGAAGAAAAAGTATATTTTAAAACCAACATAATTTTCATTCAGAAATGATTCAGGAATGTTGCCGAGAAACTTTGATCTTTTTAAAACAACAGAGTCCTCGTCGAGTGCTGCGTGTCCTCCACAGGCCGGACCGTCCACTGTTCTTGTTATTTCTAGAGTTTGAATTGTTCGGTGTCGCAGCTGCTCTCAGAAGGTGAGATGCTGCAGGTCTATGGTGCACAGTGTGCTTGTGAACAGGTCGAAGTCCTCCTCGGAGAAATCCACCGGGCTATCCAGGGAGCTCTGCAGGCTGGGCGACAGGCACGAGTCCCCGGCGAAGAAGGTGAGGTCGGGGAGCGCGGAGCCGGAGGAGGTGATGGAGATGTGCCGCTGCTCGGAGAAACACGAGTCGGACGCGGCCCCGGCTGCTGCTGCGGGCCCGGCCTCGCTCAGCTCCGCTGCCAGGCCCGGGTTGTCGGCGGAGTTCGTGGTGGGGAACGGCGGCGGGGAATGGTGAGCTGCGGCGAGCTCGGAGGAGCCAGATTCCCCGGGCAGCGGTGGGCGTTCGGGGCGGCTCGAACGGCCTCCTTCCTCCGGTGTGGGCTGTGCATTGTCCGTGCTGTCAGTAGCGTAGGCGGCGGCCGAAGATGGATCGCCGCTGACCCTGTCGCCCTCCAGTGTAGCCTCCCCCGTACCAGATGCCTCCAGCGGCTGGCTCGAGTACGGAGAAGAGGCATCGGCACCTTCCAGCGGCTCAAACCCGCCCGGGTCGCTGGATTCGTGGCCTCCACCGCCGTCTCTGTGGTGCGTCGTTTGGCGCTTGTGTTTCATGCGCCGGTTCTGGAACCAGACTTTGACCTGTCGCTCGGTCAGATCCAAAAGGGCCGCGATCTCCACCCTCCTGGGCCGACACAGGTACTTGTTGAAGTGGAACTCCTTCTCCAGCTCCAGCAGCTGCGTGTTGGTGTACGCGGTGCGCAGCCGTCGGGACCCGGCTCCTCCACCATCCTGGTTCGGGTCTGCAGGGAGAAAGACAAATAAAAGGAGACAGAGAAGAAGAAAAAATTATCCGAGGGGGGGATTTATTGTGCGGAAATCTTAAACTACGCTCATTTTTTATTTTAGTGTTATTTCCTTTTAACTTCAAATTGTAATCTACTTCATGAAAAGCCCGTAAAACCTCTACAGTTTTATTGCGTCTTAGAATTCGAGCCAAGAAATAAGCTGTTTCGGCATCAAGCTGAAATCCCCTCGGCTCTGCTCTGTGTAATAAAACAGTAATAAAACACACACACAAGCATACACACACACACACAAATCTCATAAAAAATACTCCTTCCAATTACACTGGCAACCAAACTATTAGATGAGACCAATTTGGTGCTGGTAAAACAGAAAGAGCGAAACCCCCCAAAACAAAGCGCAAATAAAGACTGATGATCATAAATTCAAAGTGGTTTTTTTTTCTCCCCGGTAAAGAGCACAGAGCCTCGCTGGGAGATTCTGCAGCGTGTGATCAGAGGAAGGCAAGAGAGAGCAAAATAAATACATCATGCTGCAGGGAGGAAATGTGCAGGGAGATGTGGGAATATCGATGTGGAACGAATGTGGCGCTATCTGTCAGAAACGCAACCAAGAGCATGAGTGACTTTATGAATGAGAGCAGAAAAGGCAGGAAATTGGGCCAGAGAGGAAGAAAAGGAAACGAGAGTTTTCATTTAAAAATACATATGGGAGGTGTGAGTGTGTGTGTGTATGTGTGTGAATGTGTGTGTGTGTGGCCAAGGCAAACATGTAAAATACAGAAATGGCCCAATCCCCTGTAAAATCAGATTGTGTGCAGTGTGTCTGTTGTGTGGCTGCAGCTCATACCCCCAACCCCCCACCTCAACATAGCTTCGCCATTATATTTCCTTCCTCAATCCAATATGGCTACCATCTCAGTTGTGCTATGAATATGTAATGTGAGGACGCTGCTGCTGCTGATGTGAAATCACAGGAACACACACGCACACACACACACACACACACACACACACACACACACAAGCATCAGCAGCTTCCATGTGCAGGCAGGAGGAAGAAAATAAACCCTCTCACCGTGCATGATTCTGTAAGTAGTCAGGAGACATTTTGGAAGTTGAAGCTCCAGATGATGGAGAAATGAGAGGATGCTGGTGTGAGAGGTTTGCTCTCAGTGTGAAGCTGCTACACACTCAGTGACACAGATTAAAGTGTGTAAGCTCATATTGTGTGCATATTTAGATACATGATGGGAGAGTGTGCACAGCACTGCAGCATAATGCAGGGTCTAGATATGGCTTCCCTGTTGACACAGCATCACAGCACTGCACAATGCACGCACACGCACATGCACACACATACACACACACAGAGCGGAGGAAAAAGGCAATGTCATCTCCTTGTTGTATGAAACGAATTATTTGTGAAGTGGATGTGAAATGAAGATGCACACAGAGAATAAAACAGGTTGCACATCCCTCACACTCCGCTCACACACGCATGCACCGGCTCCCGCATCCCTGCATACCGACCTGTGGGTGACTCGATGCCCGCCGATGGGTACCCGGAGGCGGTCGGCGACGGGGAGGACGAGGCGGGGGGGATGATGGATCCGCCACCGCCGGAACTGGCCCCAGGCTTAGAGCACTTCTTGGACGATTTCTTCTCCTTCATCCAGGGAAACTCGTGGGCCATCGGACCGGCCGGGGTCGCCATGACCGGGCCGGGGGCCTGCCCCGGCGGTCCGGGCTGCTGGGCGCCTCGGTGGTGCGTCTGGAGGCCATTAGTGGCAGAGCTTCTCCGGTTCTGCTGGCTCCTCGCAGCCGGTCTCGGCTGGCTGGCTGTGCAGGGGCTGAGGCTGGGGATGGTGTGCTCGAAGGGAGGCGGAATTACTGTCGAGTCCTTGATTGATGAAGTTTGAAATGACTCCAGGGCGGCGGGGAAGGACGTCAGGCACTCTGCTAGGGATGGCTGGCTGTTTATAAAACCGATCTCCCTTTCGAATTCAAAATTCATAGCTCCCTCAAACCGGTTTCGCCCTCAAACGACGAGACCCCCGAACAATCCCTTCCCCAAAATAAAAAAAACACAACAAGACACATAAACACGCACGCCGCTCACGCGCACTACACAATATGGCTTCTTAAAAAATAAAAAGAAATGAAAAAAAACGCACGAGCGTGAAGGCTCCCGACCGCAGTGGCGTAAATGCGATGGCTATATAATAATTGTGTATATTGGTGATATTACTAGCGTATGGGGACCTGGGTAAGCTAAACTGAACAACTATGGGACGAAATTGCAGCCAATTCCTGGTCATGTGAGCCGAAGCAGCCAATCGGTGGCCGTGGCCTGGCGGCGGCGATGGCTGTGGGAAGCAGCATTATTATTTTTCCACCAAATGCTGTGGCAGAGACAGGCGCTGGGCTCCCACATGATAGCTGCCATTCTTTTGTCTTAACGGGGGGTACATTCTGGGGAGGGCAAAAAAAAAAGAGAAGAGTGAAGGCGGTCGGTCGCCATGTGCGCCGTGTGGGCGGCGGGTCGGCGGCTCATCCCGGCACCACAAACAATAGAACATCTCCACAATTATGTTTTTCCTTCGATCCTGTGAGTGATGTAATGACAGTGAACATTCGGCGAATGGAGCTGGAGCAGGCTCTGTTTGCAATATGGCTCCTTCTGGACCAAGAAAAAAAAACAGTGTTTACAGCACTCAGCTCATTAATCTTATAAAGTGTGACAGAAGCTGAAAATCCCAAATTTACACAGAAAGAAATGCGGATGGGGATTTTAGATGGCGCAGTGGCTCAGGAGGACAGGAGGATGGAGAGATTTACCCAGATCAGACAGAGGGAAAGTTAGATTTATCTGAGAGGAGGTGAGAAGAGAGCCCAAGTGTAAGTGTATATTTTTTGTATTTGAACGAGGTCTCTTTATGTATTTAATCATTCTACCTTTTAAAATAGGTGTTCGAGCAGTGCGAGTGCGTGTTTGTTCAAAGAAAGAGAGAAACCTATAGATATTGTAAAAATATATCTCAACCTAAAATAGTCTGTGCACGCAGAAATTATTCTTGCAAGCTCGCATGTTTCTCTCTCCCAACCAGAGTGTGTCTGTGTTTGTGTGCGTGTGCTTGTGTGTGTGAGAGAGAGAGTTAAAAATGTACGGTGTGTTTACGCGGAGAGAGAGAGAGAGAGGGTTCACAGCGAGGTCGCTCCATGATGCCATGAAGGAGAGGAGACATGTTCCCCTATAACAGCAGTAGTAATAACACGGCTGCATGGACGTGCATGTAACAGTGAGTGATAAGTGAGCAGTGCGAGCCCTCACACTTTACAGAACCCACATGTAGGTTATTTTTTTTAAATAAAGATCAGGACCTCGGGAGTTCAGCAGAGGATATTTTGGGGAGGGCCCGTGGAAGCCCGAGTGGGGAAAAAAAGAAGTGCGGTGATCAATCTTTCTGCGGCTGCAAAGAGGCTGACAGTGGGCCGCGCTCTGCCTCCATAACAAGGGAAGCTCCGGTCTTACCCTCTCTGCTTTAGCTCCACGGTTTGTTATCTTCACGTCGCTTTTACGCGCGGCTCTTACGCACATGGAAACGTCGCAAGGAAACATTTTATCTTTTGAATTAAAGAAAAAAAAAATCAGAAACTGGAGCCAATTGGGTAGAAGCTGTTTAGCTCGACTCTGCTTCCCATGCCATTTGGCTTCACCCGATGACTCCGACAAAACAAGGGAGAGGGAGCCAGAGAAAGCGGGGACGTGTGTGGGAGTGAGGGGCTATTGAGCGCAAAGAGAAAGGCGCAGGCAGTGAGTAGGCCGAGGGCGCATGGACACACACACACAGCAAACACAAGCCCAAACAACAAGCTGTTGACCGAGCTCCATACTCCTCACCGCTCTACTCTGCTTTTTTTACTTATTTTAACAATACTTTTTACAAGAGATTTTATTTTTAAACTCTTCCCGGTTTATGTAGAGTTTTGGTGGACAGCGCGACGACGATTACACTGCGAGTGTGGATTACTGCTGAAGATGTGTACTGTGTATGAAATATCCAAATTTATTCGATTTTCTTTTTTGAATGTGATTTAATTTATTTATATTCTATTTTATTGTAGCCATATGTGCTTCTCTACTTCTGCATTACTTTACTGATAATGTGCATTTTCTTATTTTTCCTTAAGATCTAAATAAAAACTTTAATTCCTTTAAATTATTAACAATGATTTGTAATTATTGACTTTGATTGATCCAGGGCCGGGTTTCAAGCTGAATAAATTGTTAAATTAAATAGTTTCTGATGTTATAAAATAACGATTAGCCATTCTGTTTAGTCTATGGAGTAAAACAACTTGTTTCCATCCAATAAAAACCGCTACTGCTTCCACCAGCTTCTAGGTTACTATTATTATCATTATTGTTTGGATTTGGAAGATGAGAGCAGCTGCACGCTGCACAGATATGGATCACGTGTGACCATTTAAACAGGTTACAGCCTCGCACTCGTCACTTTATTAAT
The DNA here is from genome assembly GCF_947347685.1 of Pleuronectes platessa. Taxonomy (NCBI): domain Eukaryota; kingdom Metazoa; phylum Chordata; class Actinopteri; order Pleuronectiformes; family Pleuronectidae; genus Pleuronectes; species Pleuronectes platessa. Next base: position 5,132,055 of record NC_070641.1, read on the forward strand.
GCTCTGTTATATTCTGTAGAGTTTACACTGTGCAGCAGTGCTGTGTACGTGCGTGTGAGCGTGTTGCGCTGTGTGAGCTGAGCGGTTTTCAGCTGCAGTCGAGCTGAGCTCTTCGTCTGCTTTTATGAGGCAATAAATTAGATCCAATCTCTGCTTATTGGTGTTTTTATTGTCTGTTAGTCCAACGGAGATGTAAAGGGAAGTGCGGCCATTATTTATGGGAGCTTGATTTATGTTCCAAGTTTTAAGCTGCTGCTCTCAGGCCCAGGAGAGAGAGAGAGAGAGAGAGAGAGAGAGAGAGAGAGAGAGAGAGAGAGAGAGAGAGAGAGAGAGAGAGCGAGAGAGAGAGGTGGGGTGGGGTTAGAGACCATGTGACCAGGCCAAGGCGCAGGCCTCAGGGCAATATTTTGGTCATAAACATTAACACAGGACAAACAGGAAGCACGAGGATCATCACGTGTCTGTGTGTAGGAAACATGGAGACAAAGAGATAAAGGGAGAAGTTCTCAGCTTCTGCTTCCCTTTATACAGTGACACCCCAGTCTGTGTCACAGGGGACTCATCTTGTGTCTCCAAGTGAAACTATTTTACTGCCCAACAATGAAAATTAGCATTTTTGTACATTAAAAGTAAAAAAGCAACCCAGGGAGCCGAAAAGTGCAGTGATAAAGAGACACATTCAAATGGTTGAGTTGATTCATTAGCAGAACAGGGTGGGTGCACAGTGGTGGTGTCTGCATGCACAGAGGCTAGTACATCAAATCAGTCAGCACAGGCATGGCTGACATCCATACACTCATCGTCCACTGGACTGTCCAAGAGTTTTGGGGCCTTGAATCAATCACTAAATCGGATTACTAAATTTTTACACAAGCGGCCGCTTGCTAATGTTTTTTTTTCCAAAAGCTTCAACACAGAATTCAAGGTCTTGCTCACCATTTTCAGAATAGAGCTAAGGAGATGTCAGACTACTCCACAGAAGTAGCTCTATAAAAGAAAACACTACAGCATTTTACTGTGACTCTTGAGGGAAAACATGAGGAATGTTCAAGCTGAAAAACAATTTTTTCTCATGCAAATACGTCCAAGTTTAGAGGTCAGGCTGGGTTTCAGTGGTTTGCACAGGGACACTTCAGCAGCATCGGTTGCATGTTTGAAGGAGTTCAAAGTAGCCCAGATGAGCTTTTTTTAAACAATAAATCTCTCTGCCTACATTAATTTCCCCCTAATTGAATTTATAGACTTATATGATTCGTGCAGCGCCTGAACAAATCGTGAGAACAGACTTTGAACAATGATTTATAAGATAACAAACCAACTTTTCCTCCTCAATCTGCCACCCTCGTCATTTTTGTGGAGTCTTGGCTCTAACCAGCAGCTAAACAGTAGCATTGTAGTTGTAAGGTATGATTGCTATGTTTGCCAAGCATCCTGCAAGAAACTTTTGAAAAGCCACAGGAGACAGGAGATTTAAAGTTTTCCTAATGGTTAAAGATTTTTTGTTTTTTTATACAATAATAATAATTGGGAGGGATTTGTGACAGTGATGCTGATCCTTTGGCCTGATACTCACATTAGTGTCACGTCATCCCTGAACCAGGAGCTGCTGTAAGAGATCACACCAACACCAGATCTTAAGGAGCAGCATTTTGTTGCCTCAACCATCACTTAATGGTCAACTATATGTGAGGCACTGTAAACAACACACATCATGAATCAGACAAATCATTTGCACAAAAGATTTAGATACAATATTACAACAGCAGTCTTTGTTGTGTTCTTATCCAGCTGATGTTGAAGGGTTAGTAGGGAATATGTTACCTTAAAAAAAGAGGAAAATCACCAAGAACATGCATCAGCGTGAAGGTTTGAGTTGTGAACCTGGTGTGCAGCCATCTTTTTTGGCACAGCTGGAAGCCAAGCAAAACCCAGCAGTGAAAAAGAGTGGCGGTTTGTTGCCATGACAATCAATACGAGTGGTGTAAGCAGACAGTGACGCTGCCCATGAGGACCTACTTTGTCAGGCAGGATGCTCTTGGCTTTGTGGGTAATGACCTTCTATACCTGAAAGACCGTGAGTCCTGAGAGTCTGAATAAAACTGACGATAGCTCTGAATAACATAACCTTTTATTAAAGAATTGCTCGACAGACAACTCTCTCAACAGTGAAAGAAAAGCGAGCTACAAATGACAAAGAAAGAAGTTTGTTTTTTTCTCCAAAAAGACTTTTTTTTCCAGCTAATAGTTTGTCTAACTTTTCTGACTATGCAAGGGTGGGTCACCAATCCCCATCCTTACCTTTTCCTTGTACAAGCCAAGACATTTATGTACAAGGGTCATTATAGGAACATAAAAACTACTTATTTTCTTCTAAAATACAAGAACTAAAAAATTTAACTTCAGTACAATGGACAAGAAACAACGTTGTTTTTTTTTTTTTCTTTCATAACAGGTAAATACTAAAAAAGTACAGTATTTTTTCTCGATATAAATACATGAAGGATAAATAATAATACAAAACAGAAAGTCATTTTAAACTGGCTATAACAAATAAATATTTAGATATGAATGTTCACTCGAACACACATTGGCGAAAGACGCTTTGATTGGAGGGCCTTCCGTCTTCAAAATAAGATTTTATTATTTTTCTTTTTACCTTTACCCATCAAAATGTAAACTCTAAGTGCAACAATAATGCCCAGATGTGAAAAGCATGTGTACGAATCTGCATAATAAAAACCACTAGTTCACTTTCTGAACATCAGTGAGTGCAGTGCAGCTTGTTACTAAATGTTTTGCACAGGGCTGTAGTGTGCGCTGCCCCAAACTGCACTCACTGACCATTCACACCAATGAAACCAGTTGTTTTAAAAAATGTGTGATACACACCATCTCATTTTCCTGGGACATGCATTTTTGTTCAAATATATACCCTGTATCCACGTTAAAAGTGAAAGATATGTGAGAACAGAAGAAAAAAAAACAATACAAAATGTGGACTTTTGCGCAATGGTGTGGCGCTAATGTCATTGAACCCTTCCAGAGAGAAAGAGAGAGAGAGAGAGAGAGCGAGAGAGAGAGAGAGAGAGAGAGAGAGAGAGAGAGAGAGAGAGAGAGAGAGAGAGAGAGAGAGAGGGGGGGGAGGGCAATGACTTATCCCAACATAAATAAATAATGTTCTCCACTCTTATTATTTACCCTGTGTCACTCATGTGCTAAAATAAGAACATTACAAAATTTCTCTTCCATGTCCTCTTGTGTGTTTGTTTGAAGATGTCAACAGCTGGCAACCCTTGCTGTGTGTGTCAATGAAAGGAAGCTAGCTTAGCACTGCTACGTGTGCATGTGCGAACGTGTGATTTGCCAACATAGCTTGACCCGGATATGTCTCTATGGGGGCTAGCCTAGCCTTTGAGCTTGTAGCTTCATAAACCCTGTTAAGAGTGATGGAGGTGGTGGTGAGTGCATGTGCAGTGATGGATGTGTGAGGTTGTGTGTGCGTTTGTGTGTGTATGGGGGGGGGGCTATTTTCTGCCTCCTTCAGAAGCCATGTGCTGCTGCTACAGAGAGGAGACAGTGGGTTACTTGTGATTGAGTCTGGACTGACAGAAACAGGTACGACAGGAGACAAAAAGAGACAGTGGAGGGAGGACCATCCAGTGGTTTTATGTGCTCTGTGGAATATGGTGGTGGTGGGGGGGGGGGGGGTGAGACAGAAGAAGACCAGCTTCAGTCATACATATTTCTGCTCTTCCTCTGCGGCTGATGGAGAGGCAGGGCCCTCCACATAGCTCAGCTCGGCTGACAACAACACGTGTTGCCTGGAGGGGAGAGAGCTCAGTGCCATAAATCTAACCACCTCGTTAACTGCCCATTAAAATCTCAACTATTTCATTTACCAGGCGGGAGAGCTGTTTGTGTATGTGTGTCTTAGGGGGGAGATTTTATTATCAACGTATAATTTGACACCACATATAGCTCTAACCCAGCCATTATGGGCTTTTGTACTCAATGCTATAGCTGAACTGCAACAATTGTCCAGTAAAGTACAGAAATTTAGTAGATATCCATGGAGGATGGGTTTTACCACTAGTAGATAATAAAGTTGCCAATATTTCCCCTAGTAATGTAAAGATAAAACATAACACAGTACAGTACTTTAATTTAGATGTTATTTGAATAATATTTCATGAAAAGCTTTTTAGAATATTCCATAGTCAATATTGGGAGTTTTCAGACTGACTGTGCAGTCGTATTATTCGAATCAGAGCTGGTGATGTCTCTGCACAAGAGGAGCTTTACTGTTCTTAGGGGAGCATTGGGAACAAGTGACTGTGCACCTTCTCTCCCCTGCCTACAGAGTGATTCAACAGTCAAACACTCTGATTAGGGACAATATTTCTATAAAAGGGTTCATGTGAGGATTGGTAACAAAAGAATCAACCGATCTGAAAAGTCCTCTTATAAATTAAATTTGCTTTTCCTCATCTAGAGCAAACTTGTGTCAGCATGAATAGTTTATGGTTTGGGTAAAATTACTGCTACTAGCTTACAGACACAAGCTCTGTTTAGTTGCAATTAAATTGTCTGCACTTTTTAAGGTAACAGCGAAAGCCCTGGCCCTGATCGGACTTGATGGGGCTCTTTATGAAGGCAGTGGACACAGGGTGGGGTTTATTGTCCCTCTTTCTGACTGTAGAGCACAGGACAAACCACCTGATGTCTTCAGTCTGTCTTGTTTTGTCTCTCCTGTCGTCCCATGGCAGCAGTACAGTTCCCGCATGTTAGTTAGTTTGTTAGTGAGTCGCGTCGTGTTACTTGATCTGTGTCAACTTCACTCTTTCTCACGTTGTCATTTTTTTCCAAACCTGCTACAGGTGAGTGAGCTTGGGTGCTTCCTGGATTCTGCCCTGAGTCGAGGTGTGGTGCGCTGACAGCTCAGTGTATGTGGGGTGTGTGGGTGGGTCACAGGTACCCGGGGGGGGGCCCCCACCCACGTGGTGCTGGTTGGCGGCTGACATAGCCCCTCCGCCATTGTAGTCCATTGTTTGATGATGGGGTGGTGTGGGGCCTAGGTGGTTGAGCCCATAAATGGAGGGCCCCGAGCCAGGCATGGGTTCCCCATAGCTGCCACCCCCCACATAGACTGGACTGGCCTGCATGTTGTTGGGAGTCCCATATCCTGCATTGGTGGCCTGCACTAGGCCGTGGTGGGGATGGGGGTCACCATAGTCTGGGTCTGGGGCACCGTACTTCTGCTGGGAGGGACAACCCTTCATGGGGACGTTGGAGTAGGCAGTGGACATGGAGTAAGACACTCCCTGGTGGGGCTTGCCAAAAGATGGTGGAGATGGGGCATCATAGCCTGACCCCCCTCCCCCACCCATGGGGTGTATTGAGTTGAGGAAGCTGGCGGAAGACTGCATGGTCAGGGGCGGGGAGCCGGTCGGTGAAGGTCCACCAGAGCTGGAGCTCAGGCCCTTGGACTTCTGGTCCTTCTTATACTTCATGCGTCGGTTCTGGAACCAGATCTTGATCTGGCGTTCAGAGAGGTTGAGCAGGTTGGCCATCTCCACGCGCCGTGGCCGGCACAGGTAGCGGTTGAAGTGAAACTCCTTCTCCAGCTCAACCAGCTGGGAGCTGGTGTACGCCGTACGAGCCCGCTTAGATGATGCTGACGACCCGCTGGTAGGACTCTTCTCCCCGCCGCTACCACTTTCAGCTCCACCTGATGCTGAGGACAGAGGAGAACACGTTTAAATGTTATGATGTGAAAAAATCGACAGTCAATAAAGAAATAAGTAAGAAAAACTAACAAACCTCATACCAAAAAACAGATATTTACGGGGTGAATGCAGTAGATGTTTTTTTAAAAGGTGATAGAGTGAAAAGCAGATAAAGTGATGATGAAATATCAAATCGGGAGAGCTAGAAAAGCAGAGAGAATCAAACAGTCCTCCTGCTTGCTGGAGAAAATTCAAAGCATTCAGGTTCTTAATAAAGCTGAGGGGGGTCTGGACAGGCCGGCTGAATTATCCCTTGATATTAGTTGTCAACACTTCATAACAGTGTCAGTTATTAAGAGACCACGGCCCTGGCGCTGGCCGAGGGCGGCGAAATTGCATCTCGCCTGGAAAGACAAACCCCCCCCGAACAGCAACAGCAGCTGCAACACAAAGACCACGAGCAATACGTGTAGCTGACCTGCAATCAGCAGTTTGTCTTCAAATATCCAATGATGAGGATGATGGTGTGAGAAAGCTTGTGTTGCATATCTTGTTATTTTATAAAATAGATTTGATTTGATGTGATTCAACTGCTGCTTGTGTTAAGTGGATTTCATGAGCTTTGGGTTGTGGACACCAGTGGGACCTACTGGCTGATTGTAATCACTCTTAGCATGGGAAAAATATGTGTTTGTTTTGGAAATTAGAAATATATACGTTAATATTGAAGACATCACATTATGCTTTGCAAGATGTATAAGCAGTGGATAGGGCTCTCAATGATCAGTTACCTGAATTCACTGAATTAAAGGACACATTTAACTGGAGTAAGTGAACAAAGCACCTGTCAACACAATGCTAACAACGGCCTTCAGAATGATCATTCAATTGAATCAACGCCTCTCTAATACGGTTTAAACATAAACTCCATCTATGTCAAGTACGTCAGATAGGAACGATCCTAAACGTATTTCAGATCTAGTACATAAGATTATGGCATTGTACACACTTTAAGACCTTGTGGATGCCCTGCGCTATTTCTTCTTTTGCACAAAAAGTGAAAATAATCTTGGCAGTTGAAGCTGCTCTCTACACTCTGATATAGACTTTTTTCACCTTTGTTTTCTTTTCTTAGTACATTTCTCTAAACTCCGCGGTTACAGGCATCGTAGCAGTGTAATAATGACAGAGCTATCCGCAGGAGGTCAGTGCATGCTTGCCATGTGTTTACACTATTAATAGCTGATGCAGAGCAGCTCAAAATAAGCACAGAGATCCTATCTGTTTTTACTTCTATCCGTCCCTCAGCAGTATTAACAGCTGACTCCATTGTTTACTTCTATGGACAGGGAAAGAAAGATGAAAGAGGTCGCCATCGTGTCATCTGTCTCTTAATGACTGTTTGAAATCCTCATCAATAAACAGTATAATCTCTTCTCACTCCGTCCAGTCAACTGAAAGACTTCTGAAGACTCTTATTCACTCATTTTCTTCTCACTGATAACTATCAATTCAAATAACATTACATCTGTCGGCCTCGCCATCTTTTATTACACGCGCAGATTTGATTCAAATCTATCATTTCAAACGACTGCTTGTCATACTCGCCTCTCTTAAAAAATTGTCTCTATTGTACATGACATTTAAACTCATCCTGTTAATATCCTCATTTCTTGCAGGGGCTTTCTGAGGAGGCGTGAAAAGGAGAGGAGGAGGCCACAGAGGGGTGGAAGAAGAGCGATGGAAGGCATATTATAACCAGAGGGTGGAGAGAGTTGTATGTAAATGAATGGAGGAGGGCGTGCAGGCTATTGGCTGCAGGCTCGTGGCAGCTGGTTAGCCAGACTGTCCTATGAGTGACAGTCGTGCTACTGTAATCAACTGCTCACTTGTCACTGATGACACAACCAGCTTATAGACAGAAGGACATGGGAGTGTCTCTATCGAGTGTAGTACCATTTACTGAAGATTTGTTGATGAAGAATCTTTAAAGCACAAATACTTTCTTCCTCTCTGAACTCATCATGTGATTGTCTTGTTTAAGTCATTAAACACAAAACTTTTTTCTTTTTTATGCCTTTAGACAACAGGGCTGGACAATATAGAAAAAAAGCTTATCACAATATGTTTTTCATACCAGTAGATATTGATATATATATTAAGATATAAATCAAATCAATTTTTCTGTAATGACTGCTTCAGATGGTAAATAAGATTACTGGGAACATGCTTTCGACACAATTTGCCACTACTACCACTCTGCATCTTGGCCGACTTTTAATAGCCACAATATTTCCTCACAACCAAATTACTCCGACCCTTCTTTTCAACAACCTCCTCGTATTTTAAACCTTGGGCTGTGTCTGTTGGAGTGACTTCTTCGATAAGACTGACGCTTGAGTTTTTGCTAACTTTTTCTGTCATTATTTTTCTCCTTTATCTCGCTCCCACTCCTGACATACTGGTGTGCACGGCTGCAGTAGACCAAACATTAGCAGGTGTGCTGCTGCCGGCTGCTACTCCTACACTGTGTGCAGGAAACTAACCTGACATGGCTGTTACTACATTCCAGCAACATGATTGGTTTCAGCCGCTGCTATTCTCATTATCATTGGCTGTTCGTGTTGTCCATCAAAACATGGATGGAATGAGCTCTATCAGCGTTGTATCAGTTATTTTGTGATATTATCTTTATTGTTTTATCGCCCAGCCTTACTTGAAACTATTTCTAATCTTGCCAGATATGGTCTGTGAATACAGGCTTTGGTACAGGCCTGTACAGACACCGTTACAGCGAGGCTTGAGGAAATAACTTCACTCGGCTGCTGTTGACCAGGGAGTTTTCGTAACCACAAGCCACAAATAGTTGTTAGTACATTTGTGCATGTGTAAAGTTGAAACAATCAGGTCATTCATTGCTTTTTCGTAAACCTTAAACATGCTGGTAAGTTTTTGTGTTTTTTACTTCACATAGCCTGCTGGTTAGCTGTTTCCTCCCGCTTTCTTCTGAGTCTTTGTGCTAAGCTAGGCTAACAACCTCTTGAATCTGAACTTAACAAAGACATAATAGTTGTATTCATCCACATCTTGTACTACTAGTCAATTGTTTTCTCACTTACATTGTGGTGACAGTGTAACCGCTGACTGGAGTACTGGAAGCAATGTTTTTTTTTATATGAAAGCTAGGTTTTTCCCTTTTTGAATGAATAATGAGCGTCATTTATTAAGGGCCGCAGACTCACCAGGAGGTGAAAACAAGGCAGAGACCTGGCAAGAGACTCACATCCACACTTTAGGCATCAAAGGGCAAAGTCAAGGGAAACTGGTGGTTTTGGTCAAATCTAGAGCTGTGTCTGAAGCCAGCGTGAAACAACACCATGATCTTTCCCTAACTCTAACCAAGTTGTGAGGGTCTATACAGAACCATACAATGATATCAAAATGTCAATACAGGTGGTACTGATACTGACATTCGAGATAAGATACTATGGTGGAAAATATGTTGCCTTTTATCATTTAAAAATGATTTGTTTGCTATGAAACTGTTTTGTGAATTGACAAATAGGGTATAAAGAAATCACAATTTAATTTCCTTTCAAATGGAATTGCTGCTGCAAATTAGTTGCATATGACTGTAATTTCCAGTGGACAAGTTGGATTCATCTAACTCACGAAATGCTTTGCATTTTCAGAAGTTTTTGTCAGATTGCCACGCATCTGCCCTTTGACCTATTTTACTACTAGCAATACATAACAATGCATTTTAAAGTCACCCTAGAACTTAAGTAACTCAAGTAACTCAAACGAGTGAAATGACTCAAATGTGAACTTTTAGGCTCATGCTTTTCAGCTTCTACGTAAACATGGTTTCTTGGGGAGATGTATAAATGCTTAAGTGAATCCACCCCATTAATAACATTAGTTATTTAAAAAAAGCAATGGGTAAAATTAGACCAGAGGAAACAACCCATCAGCCAGACACATAATAACAAGCTAGACTATTTGCCTGTGTTCATTTCCCCATCCAATCCAGAGCCTGTGGAAACCTATTTTGCCATAATAGTCTGAGAAACCTTTTTTCAATCCTCTTGGGATTTGAGCCTTGAAAGAGGATGTTGATAAGAGAGGTGAGGAAAGAGGGATGTGGCAGTGGGAAGGAGAAGGCTGGGTAATAGGTACAACGACGCTAATGAGGAAGGAAAATGAAGGAGGAAAGAAATAGATGGAGGACAGAAAGAGCTGAGAGAAGGAGCCATGAGAGAGAGAGAAAGCAGACTCGTTTAGAGGGAGAAATTGTTGTGCTAAGACATGTTGTTGCTGTGGTATAGAATGTGCATATGTGTGTTGGGGGGCTATCAAAGCAAAGACAGACAGAAAGACAGAGATAAGTGTAATCTAACACACCGTTGCCAGAGTTGTTGCTGGGTGAACCGCTTTTCTGCTTGGTCCCCTGGCGGCTTTCCTTCATCCAGGGAAAGATATGCTTGGCCATGGTGGGGTTCGGGGGCAGTGAAGAGGAGGAGGAGGATGTTGAGGAGGAGGAATTAGAGGACTTATTGGGGGCTGATTTGGAGGCTGAGGAGGCCCCATTGCTGCCCCCCGGCTGCTGAGCCCCTGTATTACCGTTGTTGGGGTTGGGGGGTAGTGGAGGGGACACTTGGGAGCCAGGGTGGTGCTCAGGTGGCAGGCTGGGCCTCATGCAGCTGCCATTCAGCTCCTTGGTCTTGGCTAGCTGCTGCTGCTGCTGGTGGCCACTGTTACTGCCCAGCGACTGTAAAGAGCAGGCAGAGCGCTGGTACGAATCCACATCCAGATGGGTCGCCGACTGGAAGGCCGGCTGGTGGTGGGACACTGGGACCGGGGCATCATAGCCCCCAAAGCCGTTGGCGGCTGCTGCTGCCGCCGCTGCCGCCCCCTGCACCTGGTAGGACGAGTAGCCACCGAAGAGCGTCGAGGAGTTGTCGTAGTACGTGGTCTTCTGCATTTCTGAGAGAAGTGGCGGCGTCTGCTTGTGCTCCGGTCCTTGTTGAAAACCACTGCCGGAAGACCATTTGGTACCGGGGGTCACGTGACGGTGTCTCTCCAACGGTCCCCTGCAATCTGACCTGAAAGGTTAGGAGAGGCAGAATAAAGAAATGAGAGCGATAAATCCATCTTCCTTCAATGAAAGGCGCCATGACATGAATAGAAACCACTGCTTTTCTTTCCTCACCCTCACCCCCCTCCTTACCCTCCCCCTCCCCTCTGAGCCCGGTGCACAGCCTGCAGATGCTCTGGTGGTGGGGGCACGAGGAGGGCAAACTGTGGTCCCACTCTTGTATTAATAGTTATAGAAAAATAGAAATGCTGCCTTCATTTACCATTATTGTCATTGTTTATGGTAAAAGCAGCTAAGTAAGCAATTAGTAAAAAAAGGAGCAGTTTTTTTAGTATAGGGACAAATAAACAAAACAACTCTTTTTTTTAACAAGACACAAGATTAGGATTGAAAACATTAATGGGTTGTTATATTTTCTATCCTAAACTTAAAAGTGCCTTGTGCCACACTTTCCTATACTATTGTGATTATGGTTATTATAATGCTTATTATTATTATTATGAGCTAGTGCTATGGTTAATGCTAATAATCAAATAATGATAATGATAATAATAATAACATATAATGATAATAATTATGAGTAGTGGTAGTACTGTTGATAGTGATAGTAGTTGTAGCATTGTTTATTTCCTATTATGTAATTTACTAATTATCTCATCAGTTAAATAATGTGACAGCAATATTCTGCTTTTCTTTTTATAAATAAAATCAAATACAACCCCCGCTCCTTCGATAATTATTTTCAAAGGTATTATCTGCAGTGATTTCATGTTGATTCATTATTTGTTTTGTTGCAATAAAGCACTACCCCATCGTGTCAGGTGTTGTTCGATCTGGACTTGACGCGCTGTTGTGCAGTAAGCGGCAGTGAATGCGGCCTGTGTTACGTTTTCCTTGTGACTGATGTAGGTAGCCTATTTCTGTCAACCTCTGCCTCCCACATATGATTTACTGTATTCAGTCTGCTCGGCTGTTACCTCAGTCATCCTCCAGCCAGAGGAGTCTGTCTGCGGCAGCGATCATTGCTGAATGTCACACTGGACTTTAATAAACAAGTCAAATCAAATAAACTAATGAATATTACTGCGCATTATCAAGACGTTTAAAGCTGACCGATAAATAACGTTTTGACGGTGAATGTCATCACGTGGGCGATGGGGCATGTGAGAATCTGTAATTTATTGTTTTAAAAGAGGGATTTTGTCTGAGTAGATTTAACGTGTTTGGCTAAGTAATGTTTTTGTCCTCATTCCTATTCTGTTTAATTAAAATTGTGCGCCTTGGAAAAAAAAATCACGAAAAGATAAACAATCAAACGAAAACACTCGGGCTTGGACAAAAGATGCTGGTGGAAGATAAAGAAGGAAAGAAAGCTCGGAAGAGGCTTCACGAGTCAGTGATCCATTAGGGTCGGGCGGTCAGAGTGCTCTATCATGGCCCCTTAAGGGAAAGAAGGAGGTAGTAAAAAAAAAAAAAGAATCAGTGTGTGAGCCCCCGTGGACTCCCTATCTGGAGCTCACCGCTGGGGTGGGCCTGTGGCCGACTTGTCAAGCGAGGGAGCACCTGGCATTCATTTCTCCTCCGCCGAGATAACACGGTGAGCGGGGGAGACGCGGAGCCTCCGGAGCGCCTGTGTGCTGGAGCCGCACAGTTTTAAGTGTTTTAGGCCTGAACTGTTACCAATTAACGGTCCGCTGGGTTCGTGCGGCCACACACATGTTACTGTTACTGCTTTATAGCGTCATTAAATCACAGCGATCACACACGTCACTGTGGAGAGACTTGAATAAAAACAACTGGCTGAATATGGGACATCATTTAGACGTCCGGCCTAGAATAAAAAAAAACAACATACTATATAGAAACAAATTATGTTGTGTAGCATTTTTTTATCCTCGCTGTTATTTGAGATTCATGAATGTGTTTTGGTTAGAAAATAAAAAATACCAGCAGCACACTGGGCCTTGTCCGTAAATCCGTCAATGGCAGCTGGTAAAAAGAGCAAATATGAAAATCATCACTGAGCGAATTAGTAAATAAATAAATGCAAACACAATGTGTGATAGGTTTTCTACAAAAACAACAACACATGGGCTACGCAAAATAACCCAAGTGTCACATTTAAATGCTTATAAAACGGGCTAAATAGCGTTAAAATAACGCAATTACTCATAATCCTCTTTCTAGATGTTTTACTATTATTCCTTTTCTTTTTCCTTTCAAAGATTAGACAGAGCAGCCCGACTCCAGCTCTCAGCACGTCACACATGTCAGCCATTTATCTTTCTGGGAGACAAGCTGGAATCCTAATTATTTACTCTGAGGAATAGTCCCAAGGAGAGAGAGGGAGAGAGGGGGAGAGAGAGGCCGTGGCACTGAGTGTAGGAGGAATATGTTATTAAATCATATCGCTGTTTCGCCATTAAACAGGACACGTAATGTCTCTGCCACTATAGCTTGTAGGACCAGAGCTTAATACAATCACCAAGTTTACTAGACGCCTCCCTGAATAATCCACTTACACTGACAGAGGAGCAGCCACCCAAACAAAAACAACGGAGAGAGGGAGAGAGAGAGAGCGAGAGAGCTAGAGAGAGAGAGAGAGAGAGAGAGAGAGAGAGAGAGAGAGAGAGAGAGAGAGAGAGAGAGAGAGAGAGAGAGAGGCCTTGGTGTCCAGTGTCTGTGCTTTATCCTGGGATATAAAATTACAAATGGCGCCTGCCATGAAGAGCATTGCAGGCAGGGAGACACATACACACACACACACACACACACACACACACACACACACACACACACACACACACACACACATACACACAGTGAATGCATTAACTTGGACAATCCACGTATTCCTTATCCCATTAACACACACAGGGAGGGGAGCTGTAGTGGGGGCTTGTAATTATATTGAGCTGTGCCCAGAAACAATGAAGGATTGGCCTGGTCGCTGTTATTGTTGCTGTTTGTCCGTGTCCTCCGTTTGGGCTCAAACAGTGGAGCATGTGCGTGGGGATAAAATTACAATATCTAAATATTGTAGTAAAAAATTCAAAATAATCATAATGTCAAATATGGGCAAAATAAACAAATTGAGGCCCGCGGGGAGAGGAGGGACAGAAGTGGATCAGCATGAGATCAAAAATGGTCGTCCCGTGCTTTGTAAATAAATAGCTCTAAGTGAGGAGGAGGCAGGCACAGAAAAGGAGAAGAAATGAGAGGAGGAAAAAAGAAAAGGACAGAGATGGAAGGCCGACAGAAGGGGGGCTGCTTGCGGCGGGGAGCTGCGGCGGCTTCAAGCATTGTGAACTCTTCTTGAACCGGGATTGAAGTCTATTGGGCCATAAATCACTGAGCCACTCCACAAACTGCACAGCGACACAAACACGCTCTGTATCTGTGGGTTTGTTGTTCGAGCCCGGGCATCAGCAACTGGCCTGCCCGCCTGCCCGCATGCCCGCCTGCCTGTCCGGCCGCCGGTGGTGGTGGTGCTGGTGATGCTCCTCCTTACCTTCCTTAGCACCGGTGGTCCCGGTCCAGTCCGGCGCGGACCCCGCAGCACGGCAGCATCACAGATTAGTCCCCACGCACATCCACGAGGTAATCGATAACAAATAAATAAATAAGCAACGACTCCAATGGCTTTCTCCGCCGTTCCCCTCTCGCCCTCTCTTCTCCTTCTCCTCCTCTCCGCAAAGCCGCCGCTCCTCCGGTGCTGCCTCGAAACTAGCGCGACTGCTCGCGACCACCACCACAACAACACCTCCCGGAGCCAGCGGCGGCGGCAGAGGAGGCGGCGGCGGATTGGGCTGCATGCGCGGTGGCGGCGAAGCGGACGCCGCGGTGCATGAGCGCCCGGCGGAGGAGTGAGGTGGACGGACTTGAACGCGGGGGAGGGGGCGGAGGCTCGGTCGGTGTACACGGCCAGAATTAGCAGCCGGGTTCGGTGAAGGCTACGGGCAGGCTAGCTGTAGCACACAGCAGCTGAAGGGGCGCACCGGGAGCCTGCCTGCTCGCAGCCCCCCACCTCCACCCCCACCCCCTCCACCTCCGCCCCAGCACCACCACCACCACCACCAGCAGCAGCAGCAGCAGTCCTGCCTGCACCGCGGCCGCCTCACAACAATGGGCTCAAATCTCTGTCTGTTTTAAGCCTCCATCTCCAACAGCCATTCACTCATGGCCTCTGAGGAGTGAGTCCGCCATTAACGGTCACCCCATCGCATTTTCTTTGAGGGGAGGTTCAGTGTTTTCTTCCTTCTTTCTCCCCCCTTCTCCTTCTCTCTCTCTCTCCCTCCGTCCTCCCCGGTCTCCCGCTTCTCTCCGGCCGCCTCTCCCCCTCGGTCTCTGGCTCTGAGTTATCGCCTGGCATCGGTCTCTGACAGCCTGCAATGGTGGGCTTACTCCAGCAGCAGGAACTACTATACCACTACTAGTGTACTACTACTATTACTACTACTATTACCACTACTACTAATACTACAAGTGATGGTAGTAGCAGATTATTGTGGTGGTGTTGGTCATGAGCCCGGGTATCTGTCACGCTCATGTTGTGTCACGGGGGAGATGGTTCCCCCTTAAGATTTGCTCAGCGTCACTTATGTTAATGTCACTGCCTCAGTTATGAACAAACAAGCTAACAGAGTTTATGTGCTCGCATCAACTCATATCTTAATATTTAGTATTTAATATTTCATCTTGTGCCAGCCTAACAAGCCTACAGCTGACTAGTTTCACCAGGGGAACTTTGACATAACTTCTATACAATACAAAAACATTTTGAGAGAGTGGGGTTTAAATTATCTTACATTTTATTTTGTCTTATGAATATGTTTTTATGGAAAAAACGTCTCGTTTGTTTGGCCTCTTTTCCCTTTTCTTTCTCTACTAATTTAGGTCTTACATTAGGCCCTTATACAAGTGGGATGTGGAGGCCATGGTTCTATTTAAGGTGGAAAAAGATGCCAGTGGTAGTGAGGCCATATTTACAGTTTACAATTTGGAATAAGCCGAGCTGCTTTTGATTGCTTCGGTTGGGAGGTCATAGTTTATGTAAATAGGCTACTTAGTTTAGCAATGTTTAATTAAAATGATTGGTTCTCTACCTTAATAAGTAAATATGCATGAAAAGGAAACAACGAGTCTCCAACTAACGAGATCACCAACTAATGATAATCCAGTCAAATGAATCAATGGTAAAACCACTTTAGAAGCTGTATTAGCATTATGGATCATAACTTTGAAAATGTAATGGACAGATGAATAGACCTGGTATGAGTCAAATAAAATAACTTTCATAACTTCATAATTCGTTCACCATA
Source organism: Pleuronectes platessa (assembly GCF_947347685.1). Classification (NCBI taxonomy): domain Eukaryota; kingdom Metazoa; phylum Chordata; class Actinopteri; order Pleuronectiformes; family Pleuronectidae; genus Pleuronectes; species Pleuronectes platessa. The sequence continues at coordinate 5,148,200 of NC_070641.1, forward strand.
GCCAATGCTAAGTTGTATATTTTAATTTGTTGTTAATGACTATTTTAATTCGATTTGGACTCTTGACACCATCTTAGTCACTTGAAATGCTAGTCAGAGTCATATTCATAGATTAAATATGGCATCATATGAACCAAAAGTCATATAGTAGACTATGTTTTTTGGGGGGGTTGGGGGTCTTAAGACTAAAATGTGCTCATCATTAACTGGCGTGTGTGGCAGCATTAGGGAATAATTTGCTAACGTTTCAGAAACATAACATGCTTTCCTTTCCTTTTCCTTCATGAATTTACAGGAAATTTTACTTTTCTTTTCTTTTTGTTCTCAAAGCCACTCCTGGAGCTCCTTCCATGTTCCCCTGCAGAAACTGGACAAGTAGGCCTACAATGTTAACAGGCAATCGCCTCCTCTCCCCCTGCTGCTGCTTATGCACAGGGAAACTACATAAAAAAAAAAAAAAGGAGTAGAGTGGCCTAAAATGCACAGAGATCAGTAACAAATCAAGACAGGACTAAAAGGCCCATCTGTCATATGAGAAGCTCTATGAGTCCCCCTCCCTTCCAGGTCTGTCTACCGAAAGAAAACATTACAAGAGCCCAGCTTCTTCATGTGATTTGACTTAAACACACAGGGGAGGAAGACGCAAGGAAGTGCAACAACATGCAAAGAAAAAGGTGAAGTAGGCTAAAAATAAAAACAAAACAAGAATGACAAGATCCCCAGAGGAAAAAGAGACACAGAGGTGAGATCGAAATGGAAATAAAAATATGAAGGCAATCATACACACAAACACACACACACACAAAGACACACGCACACACACACAGCCTCTGTAGCTCTCTCTCCCACTTCACTGTATTTTGTATTATTCAGGACACTACCCCTGTCGTTTATGGCTACGTAAGATTTATGAGTTCTCTCGCACCCAGCGGTGTGTGCGTGTGTGTGTGTGTGTGTGTGTGTGTATGTGTGTGTATACACAGCCCAACTTTAAAACAGATAGCATTCGCAGTGGGCTGCTGCAATGAGAGGATGAGCTCGGTGTAGGTGGGGAGGTGGGAGCCTGAAATGTGTCCGGCTGCAACTTTCCCTCCCGGCTTCTTTGTGTGCGGACAGAGGGATCTGCTAACTGCGGCTGAAAATCCTCTGCACTCATTAACCAAACCTCTAATCAGCTCTTTTTTTGTCCACGTCTTTCTTTCTCTCTTTTTTCCCATTGAGCCTGGGTGTGTGAAGAGGGCAGCTGCAGGAGGACGCGGCGGTGGGGATTACATGTATGTGTTGACTTGTGAGAGCACGCCGGTGCTTGTGAAGGCTGGACTTATTCTTTATTTTCCTTGGATGGCAGACGCGCACCGGCGCCTCCGTGTTTCGGATTGAGTCACGGATATTGGGTTTCACAACTGAAACTCTGTGCCCTGCAGAGCCGTGGAAATCCTCTTTCTGTTTGTCTTCGTTTTCCCCTCGAGGACTTTAGACATGTAGGACACTGAGGATGACACTAAGGAATTTCCTCCGACTACGAGATATGAAATGATATTTTCCACACAGCGTCACTGTTGTGGAGTGGAAACACCAGACTGCTGCATGATGCCAATTATAAAATATCACACATGAATGAAGTAGCCTGTTCTTAGTAGTATAGATGTATAGTATAAATGTGGTCTGATAGAAAATACTACACATGTTTAAATGCTGAAGTGTCGTTGCTGTTATGACTTGTAGCGTTACAGCATTAGTGTCATTACTGCAGATACACAGCGCTGTTTTAATAACTGTCCTATCAAGTGATGAACTGACCCGCATGTTTCCTGCTGCGACTCTAACCCGCGGCCCTCACACCTCTGGATTATATTACATTAGCACGTGTCATTGCATTACACTATGTACTACACACACACACACACACACACACACACACACAAGGAAGGAATATTTCGCATGTATTCAGATGCTAAACTTAAATTCCATGTTTAAAGAAAAGACAACTTATTTTAAAATAAAATATTAGTTCAAAAAATGGATTTTCGGACAATATTGTGTCATTTAAAAATCTCTTCGATATTTCATTGAGTCCGCACTTCGGTCTGCATTGACATGACAAACTATGAAATTCCTTTTTATGGTCTTACCTAAATAATAGTCATAATAATAGTCATAACAATAATAATAAGAGCTATAATAATAACTAATAATAACTATTATTTATTCATTTATTTATTTTTGTGTACTTAACTAATTATTTTCATTCTCATTAATTAATTCAGTGGTGATGGGGTGGATTAGTTTAGCTACAGATTGAAACCATTACCAAGGGGACGAATAAAAAACACTTTAAAAACTTTTACCATGAATAAATAATGAGATAAATAGATAGATAAATAAATACCAGCTCATTGGTGTGAAGCTCTAATGGTCCTATGTTATTAGTCCAGCAGAGAGGCACATGAATTCAGCTGTGCACTGTTTGGGTGTAGTGACGTGCCGGTGGAGGACACTAGGCACAGACTCAAGAATCATGAGGAAGAGAGGAAAAACAGTCCAACTCACCGGAAGACTTTCTCCTACTTCCCAATGTTTGGATGGAAAAGAACGGCTTCCAGAAAGCTCCTAAGAACTGCAGTACAGGGGAGGGGGAGAGAAAATAGAGAGATGCAATCAAAAGGTCTGGGTTAAAAAAAAAATCCGATACAGAGCACAGACCTCTTGTAGTCTATCGAGCGGCTGCGACAGGAGAAAACCGCTGTCAGGTATTTCTGACCTTAAATGATTCCCGCTGAAATCCCGGAATAAAAGTAATAAGAGCGGGGAGAAGGAAGGCTGAAGGATGGCTGGAAGTGATCTCAGATACTATTGATTCTGGTTATCATATTACACACCCTAATAGGTCTACCATGTTTTCTCTCTGCATGCGTTAAAAAGAAATGGTGGGAAAGTCTGGGACGTTTAACGTGGAAAAATGGCGCTGCTCCGCACCGGTAATGCAGATTGAAGTCGGGATGGAGAGATTGAAAAATAAAACCCGAGTAAAATTTTTGTGGTAATTAAGTCATGCAGGAGGCACAAAAATATTATCAAATAATAAATAGTACTGACATATGTCTGTGTTAGGGGGTATGATCCTAAAAAAGACCGAAAATAAACAAATACACTGCTGCCATAGACAATCATTATCTCATACTAAACTGCAGCAACCTGCTAAATTATATAAATAATGGCTAAATATGACTATACACCAAGCTTTCATTCTAACGAGAGAGCTAAAGTCAGTATCGAAGCTGTGTCTAAATCCGGCCTCCGATTGCTTTTAATTAGGATTTATCATTAAGCCATTCTAATTCCAAACCCTGTGACGGACATTAACGTTAACACGGATTTTTGCACGGTAGAAAACAAGAAATGTTGCTAAACATCATAGGAGAAATAAAAGGATAAATATATCAAACTGATGCTAGCAGCTGTTTCCCAGTAGCTCTCCACACAACCCAGAGATAACCTGAGCATCATTCAGACAGAACAGAACACATCGCGGATCCTGAGTGTTACAGGGCCCGGGTATATCCACTTGTGGCTCACACACACATCCAGCGGTAAATAAACATCCATCCGCTGCTGCGTGCGGCGATAAACATTTCCTTTTTTCCAAAATGAAAGTTGCATAATTGTATAATAGCGTCCACGACCGCGGGATGAAAAGGGCTGTCCGCGTTGCTGCATCGTGGCTGTGATTATTAAAGTGCTGGAATAAAATCTCCGGCTGCCTCTGTTTTTCTGCTCCTGACAGCTTCCCCCAAACACATAAATCACAAGCAAGGATCCCCCGACCTCCCCGTACCAGCCTGTACCACCACAGCTTCGCCTGCTCCTCTGCTATAAAGTTATTTATTGTTTCCCTCCGTGCACTCACTCACTCACAGCTCTGGCTGCCGTCCATCGCCATCACAACACCGGCCGGGCAGTACTCCCTGCGTCCCCCCCTCCCATCCTCAGCCCCGCGGGTTAGTGCGCAAATTTTGGAGCCTCGGAGCAGGAGTGGACTAGTCTAAAGTTGGCCACAAAGTGATGACGGGGGCCGACTAGCTTAGCCAGCTAGCCCATAGGCCGAGACAAAGGGAGGAGGCCGCCTCCAGAGCCCCAGAACAGCTGATGAGCCAAATGTCTGAGAGCAAGAGCAGGCTGAGAGGAGGGGGTGAAGTCACGTATCCAAAGAAAAACAAGGTAGAGGTATTTTTTTCTCACGCTTGATGAAGTGAAAGCTTGGGAAAAAAAGGCAGAAGCAGCAGAAACATACTGCAGGAGTTCAACGAAGCAACACAGTGTGTGTTAGTGCAAAATGATAGAGTATTGGGTGACTGGGAGATGGATGTGGACCAAGAGCTGGACGTTACAGAGTACATTGATTCAAATAATCCTGGCACATGTCATGTTTGAATTTGACTTCATACTCCGGCAGTTTGTCATACTCATACAAACTGCCGGATGAATCCTGTTTTCAAACACTGGTGGAGATACTAGACACATATGTCCGTATGTTGAGGTCCATGAAAACAAGTATTTCTTTTCTTTTCTTTTTCAGGGGTGGAAGTTGTTCCTAACTGCAGCTGCAGCTTCATCTTTAAAGTCTCAGATATTCTGAACAAACTTTATCACCACTCTCTGCTCTTATCTCTGCCTGGTCTGGTGGTGCCGGCCACCGACTCACACTCACACTGACACACACACACACACACACACACACACATACCAGGTATGTAAAATATGGTGTAGTGAATGTAAATAAACAGCTGTGAAGCTTTATTCTGTCATTTTCTTTGTCCTACTTTGACCAAACGAAAAACAAAATACGACCTCAAAAACCACCCTACGTGTCAGTGCTGCTGCTTCACAGAGTTGGTAAAAAAAAGCAAGTAGCCTGTGGTACTACCACAGGAACTGGAAGCCCTCACTGAAGCACTCACACAGTGACATATTGCTGCACAGCGCTCCGAAGGTGACCTTTGACCTGGAGGAGTGATAGCTCAGTTCTTTAATGATGAAGCCATTGGCAAAGTGCCCTACAATCCCATTTGTTTTATGTGTTAATCCATAAATCGGCTCGGGGACTTACATTTACAGAAAGTATTTTTTAATCTAACTTTAACGTCAGTTATAAATAAATAGGAATCATTTCAAGCCGAAAACAGAAGAGACAAAAGCCCAAAGATCCTAATGGACACTGTTATAGAACCTAAAATAATCACAGTTATGTGAGCTGACAAACTACACACACGAGCATGTTGGCATAATGATACGTGTCTTTAGTTACAAGATATAAGAGCAAGTGAATGTATCTGACTGTTGTTGCATATATTCAACCAAACTATCAGACTTGGTGCCATAAAGTAGCAAAACTCCCTAATTTGCTCTCGATCGAACCTTGAATCTTCTGATCAGCAGAAGCCTTTTACAGTATAAATTGAACCTCTGGAGCTAAAATATACAGTAGTAAAAAATAAAAACCTTTGACACAAATGAGAATATGAAAATCCTTTGCACTGAAACAACCTCTCTGTTGATCAGAGCCCCCCCCCCCGTGAATCAGATTTCTGAATGTGACGTCATGTGCTGCAGCGTCACTGGGCTTCCAGCCATGTACATTCTTTTTAAATAATCTCCATGTTTAGAATTTCATTTATTTGGTTTGGATTCATCAAGCTTCTCTTTTCCAGAAGCTGAACTTTTCGGTGTTTAGTCTCATTTCAAGTGCAAAGTAAGTCACATTAAAATCAAGGACATTTTTATACTTATGGACAATGTAGGAGGATAAGTTTGTACATTGTACAATCCAGTGTGAATTAAAACTAACTTTAACATTCAAAGGTTAACAATTGATTTACAGATAATTTGTTCCCATAGCACGCTTCCAATAATAGATTGCCTTTTTGTTTCCTCCAAAAACAAAATACAATTTCTATCTCTCCTTCGCCAGCAGTGTCACTTGATGCCATAAGGCCACCAGAACACCGACTGCCATCACATTATACCTGCCCACCCCCCAAAAAGACCATTCAATATCCTCAAGTTTCCCTGTAAAGACCTTTTCATCAAGTCCGTTGGAAGCATTCCTTCAAGTTTAATGAGGTCGAACGGCCATGCAGCATCACTGCAAACACCACGGATGCAGCCACACCAAATGGGCGAGCGACGACAAACAAACCGAGCTCTGCAACACATTTCATCTCCTCCACTTTGGGACGACGACACACACGTTTCATCACTGTTATTCACATAAAGCCCCCCCTCCGGAGAGGAAGAAGACACCTTACATGTCCCTATTTCTGTTTAAATAGAGCTTTGGTCTGTTGCCTATGTGCGTGGTCAAATCTAGGGCAGAAAATAATGACTATTCATTTCACAACCAGCCTAAATGATAAAAACCTCCAGTCTAAACACTGCCATTACACAGCTCTGAATCTGCTGTACAATAGCAGGATGTGAGCTGAAACGTTAGAAATACCATAGGTCTGCTCTTATGATTCGACTCCCATTGTTTTGGCTCAGGCTCATCAAATCTGAACAGATCTTCCTCACAAAAGGTCTGTTGATGCTCCTGGCTGTAGAGACATAACTGAGGCATTATACTACTGCCTTTTTTGAACCCTGTTTAAGCCACAAGCTTCTGCTGAATAAAATCAGTTGGTTCCCGATTCACAGTCTCACGAGAGTTTCTTGGGAGCATGCACAGGACGTATAACAATCAGAGTCTTCAGTGGATCATTAGCAAGAGAGAAACAAGTGGTGGCTTTACAGCTGAATTTGTTTGTTTGTTCTTTGAAAGAAATAGCACAACAACTCTTTGCAGAAATCTAACATTATGGTAATGAAAATCTGTGTATTGTTACATTTATATTAAATTAAACATATGAACCTTGTTTGAATAGTTTAACTTGACACCAGTTGCCAAAGCATAACCAGCTATGTAGGGTTGTTCAAATGCGTGTCCTTTGTGGAAACACAGTGAGGAGGAACAAGACACAATTGATCGACCTCACCTCAGTTTGTAAAATGTATTTCTGTTTATCAAGTGTTTTGTCATTCTCTGCTCATATAAGAGTTTAAAACCACAGCCTGCACTCACTCTCTCTTCATCAAAATTAGTCTTCAAACTTCAAAGAAATAATGTCAATACTGACTGATATGGACATTTTTATCTTGATAATATTTGGGCCATATCGCCCAGCCGTGCAGCCATGTTTTATTATACAACATTACCCAGCAAGCCATCATTTGAGCCCTGCTCTCTTTCCCCCTGAAGTGGTCGACCCCGTGTCACCAACAGTCCTGAACCAGAAACTCATGCCATCAGCACCTTCCTTTGACAGAGAGTTAATCTTTATCAGAGATACTAATCTTTAACCTGGAGCTCAAAGGAAGCCCCGCTGCCAAGAGAGAGAGAGAGAGAGAGAGAGAGAGAAGGAGGGTTGGGGGGTGTTTGGGGGGTTAGAGGAAGGTGGGGTGTGGGGGTCAAATGGCCCTTTTTGCTCCTGGGCCATGAAAAGTGCCAAGCTCACCAAGTCTGTCAGGGCTTGGGGTGAAGAGGGATGGATGTTACTGTTTCTGTGTGTGTGCGTGTGTGTGTGTGTGTGTCTGTGTGTGTGTGTGAGAGAGTGTGTGTGTTTGCTTTCTAAGAAGTGTAGAGAGACCATTATAATATTAACACGATATTGAAGACAATATGGTTTTTTAAAGGTTGCATTCAAAGCCAAAGACAGAGTAGGTGTGTAAAAAATCCAAATACTAAGGTGTCACTATGAAATGTGAGTGATGTCCAAAAAAATTATTTTGAAAAGATTTTAGATCTTTAATTGTGATCAAAGGATACATTGGATATATATATGTAGGTCTGTTAAAGGCGTCTACATTGATGAGCATTTTTTCTGTGGTGTTTTTAGTCACAACAGAAGTCACCATGTGTAAAAACACAGCTGGCCCTTTAGTTCAATGCACAGGAGCATACCAGGGCTGCTGGCTCCTCGGCGAGAGGCCCTCAAAACAAAGAGAAAAGCAACCGAAGGATCAGGGAGGATGTGTCCAGGCTCTAAGCATCAATGTTTAACTCAGGTTATATTAAGAACAGAGCCATGCTACTTTGGTTTAGTTGCAGCTCTGCCTCTCACTTTGTCCAATGACTGAATGTCTTTTTCAGCTGGTTTGTCATTGGGTCTCCAGCTGTGTGACCAAAGATGGATGTTGCTTTTCAGGACAGTCAGCCCCTGTGGCTGCATGTTGCTCACAAAAGTTACATTTCCAGCATTGGCGCGGGGACAGTAGCACTCGGTGATATGTGTTTGTAGTCGTCTGTGGTTTGGCAGTGACTTAAAAATGGATTTTCCTAAGACGTTATTAAATTGCTGTGAGGCCCCTTTGCACTGAGTGTTGAACAACCTGCAGCAGCACAACAGGCTGGTGTCCATTTCCTAACAACATGCTCCTCTTATGACACAGGGATAAGAATAAGAAGCCAGTGATTGTAATATAATCAGGCCACTTGGCCCGGCAGCAGATAGGCCTGCTATTAAGCCTGTTAGAGCAGGATGGAGCGGCTGTATGGATCTGGGCCAGAGCTGTCAGCCTTTATACACTGTGACAGTGTTGGGAACGCCTGCCCCCAATATTTTACTCTGATGGCTGTTTTGCCCAGAGTTTGTCAGTGATGTATGAAAAAATCTATTATAGCGTGGCTGTGTCGCAGCCGCTGTGGGTTTTTCATGACTTTTAAGTCTCTGTACCTGGAAGCAAGCGAAAACCACCAAGGTCAAGTGAGCTTTACTCACAGCACAATTCAAAACAAGAAGACATGCTGTGTTCTCTGCTGATACAATAAGGCATGTTGCTGTTCAGGTCTGAGGATAAACTTTGCTGGAATCTGTTGAAAGAATTTAGCCATGTGACCACCGGCCTGCACTTCAGTACACAGACAACAACAAGACTAAACGAGTTAGGTTTAAATGATTTTTAGATACTGAAAAACAGAGGATCAGAAGATTTTGGCCCTGTTACCTGCTTGATGAAAATATATTTAATACATATATATTACAATGTTACTCCTCCATCCAGCAAATGCATTGATTTGACTATATTCATATTTTACACAAGCTGGTGGATCCAACTCTACATGTGGCTGCTGTAACAATGATATTTTAATGATAACAATTAATGTGGAATAAACCTCAAATTGTTCATAATTTAGAAAGATTAAGAGTCGTAATTACACCTTGGTTCCTAACCAACTGGCTTGCTTTTTCTTAGATGTGGTTTAGATGAACAGTCTGTTTATGTTGGACCATTTGCTGTGTGTTTGGGGGCTGGGCTGGAGGCATAAGAGCGCATGACAATATGTGGAAGAGAAGAGAGGGAAAGAAAGAATGACAGAGGGGGTGGCGGCTTCTTGAGTAAGCAATCTTTTCACACTATCATAAATCACGGCGTGGCTAACATGCATCTTCTCTCTTTACACCTAGCCGTCAGGTCGCCATTCTCTACGACTCATTCTCTCTCACAGAGTCCAGGCGTACACCTCTCTGCTGTCCACACCGCAGTGAAGAGAGAGCGAGGGGGGGGGGGGGGGGGGGAGGGAGAGCATGGCGAAGCGCCCTCTTGTCTGTTACCTATTTTGAGGCATCTGTCGTCAGCTGCATTCACACACATAGAAAGAAAAACAAGTTTTGGGATAGCAGTGGAGCTTGAACGCGGGCACACCCCGCGGATGCCCCGGCGAGCTCGAGAGCGACCACGGTCACACAACAGATAATTAATGACATGTCGAGCGGTGGAGCGCGTGGGATGGGGACGCCCCGGGAACACACACCGGGACACTGAACGAGAAACATCCCGGGCTGACTGACCGTACCTGCTGTCCCTCGGCGTCTCTCCTCCTGGATCTCTGCTGGTGCACTTTTGGTTTATCCCCTCCTGGAAGCAGAGGGTTTTGGACACGGACGGACAAACCCGGCTGGAGTATGGAGGACCACAGAAACCCTTATTGGAAAACCTTGGACGTATTCTTCAATGATTCCGGCTGCGTAATTACGCGCAGTCGGCCTGACAGGTCGAGTCTTTTCTACCCAGTTCAAAATGGCAATAAAACAGAATTCGTGCCGGTCCACCCCGCGAACTCGCTGCAGTGCTACAGCCGCGCTCACTGAGACGCCTCTGCAACATAACGCAGCGCAAATCTCCGACAATTAAAGCCTACACCCGCAGAGCCAAAGCAGACGGGGACTGCTCGGTCTGGGGCTCGCGGTGCTACTTTGCCCTAAAAAACACACTGTGTGCGCGCGCTCACCCGCCCCCCCACACAACACAGCAACCCACCCACCCCTCTGCTTGTTCTGCAAAATCCCCCGTACAGCGGGGCCGGTGCGTGCCTGGCCAGCACCGCGGTCGGGGCTCGCGCTTTTCTCTCCCTGGAGCCTGATCTAATGCTAGACGGTGGCGCGAGAGCCAGAACCGGGGTGCAGCGCGTGCTCCGGTGTAGGCCCGGTGAGCTGGACGTGGTTTCATCCACAGCAAGAGCTTTTCTGGACTGAGCACATGGCGCCGCATTCCCTGAGCTCTCCTCCGCTGCCTATTTCATTCCTCCTCTTCTGCATCTTCCTCTCCTCACCCCTCCTATACCATCCAGTCGCTTCTTCTACTCCTTCCTCCCGCCGGTTGGCATCTTGCTCAGCGTCTCATGCGTCCACGCTGGTGTTCTTACTGTCCTTACTAGTGGCCGTGAGTCCTCATTGACCTGTGCCCGTTACAGACCGAGAGGTTTTAGATTCGTCCCTTCATGATTTGATTGATTATAGATTATGGAATATCTGTTTTACCCACCTCCTCTTCCCCACCTCTCCCTTGCGCTCTCTCCCCGCTCGGACCTCTTGGTTCGCTCTTTCGCCCCAGGACAGGCGAACTGACACCGTGAACTGTTTCTGAACCGGGCTGCTGACTGACAGCTAGACAGCTCACCAGGTCCTGCAGGGAGCTGGAGACGGGAGGCGAGGGGGGTGCAGGGTGTGGGTGGGGGGCAAGTTGGTTCTGGTTCGTGTTCCTGTCCGATTGGAGTAGGGTCTGGGGGCTGAAACAGGGGTTCAGGGGAGTTCAGCCTGACCTGCCCGTGCGTCCCGCCTGCGCCAGGGGGCCAGGTGTTGGTTATTACATGGCGTCAAACAGCGAGCGATCAGAGGAGAGGAAGATGAGGAAGGAGGTTTGAAGGGAGAGAGAGAGAGAGCGGGAAGAAAATTCCGCTTTGATTTGACCTGTGCACATCCAACATGAGGAAGTGTTTCTGCCGCTGTGCGAAGCTTGTTTACACATCCACTGGCGGAGCACAGCGGAGAGGCCCGCAGTCAGAACCACGGCCCGAACATTATTCACACGGTTGCCTAGCACGAAAACAAAATCAAACCAGCGAAATGTCACAATTATAAAGGCGATGAATGAAACAGCCGTATCTGATTTCAAGGCCTCCCCCATGATGGCCCAAAGCTTAAACACATACATATGTCACAAATGTGTTATTAATCCACACTCTGGTCTATGGGGCCTGCAAAACCCCAGGAAGGAAAATATTAGGGAAATAGATACTGCTGCTTCTGTTTTGTTACATTTAAACCACGCGGGCTGAAATGCTAAAACAGTGATATGCAGCGTGAGCGTATACAGGCCGGTTGTGGGGACATGTTGGACGGACTGGACATCTTTCCTTCTGTCCTGCCCGCAAACACTCGAGAGTTTTCCTCTGTGCATCTGTGGAAACGAAATAAATCTCAAAGAGACGCACATGACTTTCTCTCTCTCTCTCTCTCTCTCTCTCTCTCTCTCTCCTGTCTTTCTGCCTCTGTGTGTGTATTAGTGTTATCAGCCCACACATGCATACATGCCTTCACCGCCACACACACACACTGAGAGCTTTGGAGATAAAGCGAGGAACAGGAGGAGGAAAGAGAAAGATAGAAGTTCAATTATACCGAAGCGCTCGTTATTTGCACGTTATTTTCCGTGTGTCCCCGGGTTGATAAAAGAACAGAATGGGAGCGGGAGGACGCCCGGGCCTGGTCCCGTCCTCGTGGAAACATGTCCGGCTCAGCAGCTCGGTCTCTCCCTCTTTCTCCCTCGCTCTCTTTCTTATCGCTCCGGCGCATGCTGCAGCTCCGCGGCCGGTTGGAGGAGGCTGGGTGGGTGGGGGGGCAGTATACAGGAGACGGTTTCAGCCGCTAAATTGTTACGCGCCTTGAAACACTGACGATTATAAATTAGCACGAGGAGTCTTCCAGATTTATTCCCAAACGGATGATCGTCACCGCGCGAGGCGAGGAAGTGTCTGGTGCGTGGGGCACAAGCCGGGATATCTACAGCCTGTAAGAGATCAAAGCTATCCATGCTATAGATTCCATATTCAAAACTAATAATAATAATAATAATAACAACAATAATAATGATAATAATAATAATAATAACGCTAATGTAAGTAAAATATTTAAATGCTACAAAATTGTATATTATTATTATTGATAATAATAATCATTTGTTTTTCTAAAACATCCCCTTTTGAGTGGTTGATTTAAGCCCATGTTAACTCGTGCTGTTAACATTACTTTGCTCACACTTAAATCTTCAGCTTGTTAACGTCCAGCGGCTGTAGATTTATGAGGCCCAGCGGTTCTCTGATTTATGTCGGACTGCTTTCAAAGAATCACTGCTCCTTTCCTTAAAAGACACGGAGAATGTTTCTTTCCAGTGCTCCCGTGGAGAAGACACCGGGTGCGTCTTCAAGCGACAATTATATGTGCGAACCTAAAATGACAAGTTAACTCTGCAGCGTTTTTATGGGAATAGCTCAAGGCGGATCGGAGCGAAGAGCGCCACTTTTATGGATATCGAACTCATTTCCTGTGGCGCTATTTTCGCTTATGTCATTTCTATTAATTTGTAATAACGCTTCTGTCCTTCTTACATCGTATTTGCAGGAAATTAATGTGGTCAAGGTAAAAATACTAAAACATACATAAAAAATATAGCCAACGTATATTTCTTTCAATTAAGCTTTGCTTTCATTTTGATATAATTATAGCATAATGTAGAATTACATATTATGAATTACATTTTATTTGATAAATCGATATAATTTAAAGGTTAAGTTACAGTTAGTATTATATATTTGTTTTTCTTAAATATCTTAGTATTTTGTCCTAATTTTTGAGTGAGCGAGACAACATGGCTGCCGAAGCCGTGAGTGGGAAGACACGCTTTGTGTGAACATTTGTCTCTTCCAGACGCGTGGGTCTGCTCCGACCTTGTCTTTGACCACATGCAATAAAAGGATGTTTCATTCCCAGTGTATACAAACAGATTTGTGCTGTTTCAATGTGTAGCTACTTGATCTTGTTAAGGGTTTCCGCCCCAAAAGTAAAGAGATAGACCGCAGGGCTGCAGATGAATGCTCCTGCTGCACCAAGATTTAAAATAAGATTTCAAACAACAATAAATCTGAGCCAAAGACTCACTCGCTGGTTTTAACTGCGCAAGGCGCTCCATTTTAAACCAAAGAGCAGTTAAATTCACGAGGGTTTTAATACAGATTGGAGTAAAAGGCGCCATTATTCCTTTAATAGCCTCCACCGGAAGGTGGAAACCAGTCGCTTAGATGATTCTGCTCCTGTTCAGCAAAATGCTTCAGTCCAACAATAAAGGTGTAACAGCCTGTAGCGACACACACAAACAAAACTGCAACGTTTTCAGCTGCCTCATTTATACCACTGACGTCACAACGGGCTGACAATGCCTTCAGAGAGTTTTTCGGTGTAAACATTAATTTCAGTCTCGTGGTGCGTTCAAGTCTTTCAGGCTATCTGTGTTTTTCACATGTAACGACCGTGTTCTATGGTGAGGCTTCTGGTGCCGCAGCTCAGGCAGAGGGATTGAACCGTGTTAGGAGAAGCCGAGAGAGCTGTGGCTGCAGTGAGGCCTCACAGGGGCTCAGATCTCTCTCCTGCAGCTCGGATAGCAGCTATAATGGATGTCAGACGACGCAGTGATATCATTTCTCACCACCGTTTCAAACATTTGAACTATTTCTGCCGCGGTTTGATGTGGGACTATATCTCGCCAGACAAAACACACTTAACCGTGGACACATGCCCGGGATAAGATAAGATAAACCGGCTGCTGCCTCTGCTGGCGTGCAGTCCTCTCCCCTGATGTTGGGAACTTGCGGTTTGATTCATTTACCGACGTGCTTCCCTCTGAAACTTTTCTCCACGCTCACCTACTTGCCTTCACCGCGGCAGCATGGCGGCACCGCGTGGCTTCTGCAAATGCGCGCACGACGCTTCCATGACACCCACATCAGATATGAGGTGGAGATATGCGGCGAATTATATAAATATATATGAAAAAAGGGGAAGGAAGGAAATCTTGTCACCCCCCCCCCCCCCCTCCCCCTTCTCTCTCTCCCCGTCTCTTTCTGTCCACAGAAATGAGGCGGGATATTGCTCCTGACACGGCAGCGGACAGAGAGGAATACGCATTTCGAAAAGCGCTCCCCTCTTGCTGCTTCTGACATTATTATGGGATGAGAAGCCGCGGAGACGCTCTAATTTGGTTACACTAAGGTTTACACTGCTAGTGATGGCCGAATGGGGAGAGAGATGGGGGAGAGAGGGGGGAGGAGTGCAAGAGCCCAGCCTTGGAAATTTAATTGTATAGAGTTTCCCGATGCACATCCATCCATCTGCACAAGATACAGCCAAGTGTATTTTATTATTATTATTATTATTATTATTATTATTTTAATTATTATTATTGATGTTGTTATTAATGCAACATGTATTTCAATGTTTGTGTTTCGTATGTAGCCTATAAAATAAAACTATTTCTTGATGCGTTCACTGGCCACTGTCCTGCATTTTGCTTATATTACCACCAGGCTTTACACACACAAAAACGAGTCATCTACCATTATAGTGCGTTATTAGGTTAGCGGATGAAATTACGTTTACCCCAATGCACCATCCACCAGTCACCTCCACCACCCCACTGCTACTGGCAATGGTAAAGACAACATTTAAAAAAAAAAGCTAAACCTCAACCAAATTCACAACATTTCCCTGAGTGAGTTACTGCATTGGATTTCACATAGCAGGAGAATTGTACATTTACAGAATGCAACTAAATGTACATTCGTGGTTATAAATATCGAGGAGCAGGCGGCTAATCTCTGCGTCTCGCCACATTAAAAGAGAAGAAGAAGAAGAAGCTCTCATTCACGGTGAAGGATTTGAGCAAAAGCAGAGACACTTGAGTGCTGACATGAATAATGGCGCCCAGCTCAGATCCAGCAAACATTCAAAGAAAACACATTGGGGAAAAACGAGGAGGTATAAAAAATGAAGCCGAGCTGAAGTGTGCAGCCTGGTTTCTTCCATGAACTTAAATGGATCCCATATAAACAAGCCTGCTCGCTTCTAAAATTAGCAGCAGCAGATGAATCATTTCGTAGCAGAAAAACGTTTTTTTTGTGTGTGGTAAGCAACAGTCAGCTGGTAGTTTTGGTGACACGAATAAATAATGAATTCCACAGCCATTGCTTGGAATGTATTCTGCCAATGCACAAAGCTTAAAAAACAAACGGGGCCTGCATGAGCTCATATTGCTCATTGTGAAAGTCGTGGAGTCGAACCGGCATCGTTTAGCTCTGCAGGCTGCAGCTCCCTTGGCTGAGCTACTTGGACTCACTCACACCTCCTGGCTAGATAGATGAGATTTTCCTGACGGCGGGTCCCTGCTTTATGAGATTTCACGGCGGCCGAGGCGCGCCCGGAGTGCCAAATTTAAACAAATCTCCCGTTAATTGGTCGCCGCAGTAATTCAAGACCCGCAGCTACAGCCAGCTACTGTCACACCGAGGGAGGGGAAATAAGGAAACCCACCCCGAGTAATAATCAAGTGTAGATGGGAGAGTGTGTGAGGGAATGGAGGGAGAGAGGCGGAGAGGCGATGGAAACATAACCGGAGCTGAAAGAGGAGTAGAGCCGGGAGAGGAGTCTGTGCAGCAGAGTTCTCTTCCTCCTTCTCCTCCTGCTTCCTAGTTCCGGTGCATCATCGCTCCATCGACCGTCATTTTCCTCTCTCCCCACCGTCTCCCCACAGCACGGGGAAGCATGATTTATCGCGGGCACCACCATAAACAACAGCACTCCCTCACAAACACACAATGGCAGCCACGGCCGCACGCTGACACCCTGCCTCACTATAAATCAAGAGAAGTAGCTAGCTGGGGGGAAAGAAGAAGAGGAAGAAGAGGAGAGAGAGGGAGAGCGCGAGGGGGGAGGGTGAGGGATAGACAGAGCCAGATAGAGAGAGATGTGGAGGCAGACAGGAGGTGATGGGAGAAAGATGGAGAAGAATATCCAAGTGCTTCTTAAACTATAAACAGCCATCGGCTAACATTGCATTCCTCCATCTCTCTCTCTCTCTTCCCTCTCTCCCTCCCTCCCTCCTCTCCTCTCTCCCTCTGCTTTACACCGCTTCAACCTATAAACAATGGCTGGTGATGATGATGATGGGTGGGGGGTCATGTGTAAACAACACTAAACAGCAACATGCACGATGAGAAAACACGGCGGAAGATGGGTAGTTTTTTGGGGGGCTGCATATTTACCACGATGTTAAAATAGCCTATGAGTCAGTGAAGGGGGGATCGCGGCTGGCGAAGATGAGGAGGAAGACGCGTGGCTGTTTCCCCCCGTGCGGTCCCCTTCCTTCCTTCCTTCCTTCCTTCCGCAGTACTCACGGTGTCCACAGCGACCCGCAAGACGCGCGCCCGTCCAAATTTGTTTTATTGCAGCCTCCTTCTCTCTTTTCTCTTCCCCCTCTCTCTCTCTCTCTCTTCCTCTCTCTCTCTCTCTCTCTGTTGGCGTTTCTCAGTGACTCCTCTTCTCCCTCACTCTCTCTCTCCCCCCCTCTCCGCTGCTATAGGGGGGCTTGTATTCTTTTTTTTTTCTTTGAAAAGACAGTTGAGATTTCCACGTCAGACACACAGGCACACACACACACACACACACACTTACCAACACACACCCCGGAGGAGCACCTTGCCTCACCGTTATATTCCTGACGAATACATATCTATTCTTTAACCTCGGCATTAATAATTGATGAACCACGTGACGTGTCGGTCGGGGCGGGGGATTCGGGGTGAGGATGCTGGTGGGGGTGCTGGTGGTGGTGGTGGGGAGGGGGGGGGGGGTATCTGTGCGCCTCTTACTTCGTGGGAGTGGGAGGGCTGCGTGATGCAGGGGCTCTGTTTGAGTTTCAAAAATAAAAGGAAAGGACGATAAAACAATAAATATTAAGAAAGAACCTGTGTTCACCTTTCAGCTTCCTCCCTGGGAGCCACGTGCGTAATGTGCGTAAAGTAAACCAGGGTAGGTCTGTAATAGAGAGGGTGAGCGATAAAAGATGATTGTCACCAACTCGGTTCCCCCTTTCTTTAAAAAATGACTGCCCGCCTCAGACTCTTTCTTCGTTATTCCTCACTGTCACCTCTGCCTCAGCTCGCCGTTACTCGGCTTGAGAGAGGAGCTGGTGGAGGGGGGGGGGGGGGGGGGGGATTCCTGACACTGTCCCGTCTTATATTTCAACGGATCCGTTTCCAGCAAAGTAGGAAATGTTCGATTATCGCAGAGGAGTTGATTCCTCCCGCTCGGAATCATGTTCGGTGCGTCCCGGAGCTTAACTAAATATTTAACAGCCGCGTCGCGCACTCCAGAGCAAAACTGTGTCAGTGGAAATGAATCACGGCGGATTCTTTTGACAATTATAATTCATGTTCCGCGTCGAAATTGAAACACACCTAATCGGGCTCTTTACCAACATCTGTTTGATCACAGGGATCAAGAAATTATATTTGAACTGGACTAAATTTTTTCATTAATATATATATATTTTTTAAACCCTGGTGGGATATCTGCTGTGATATCCATCTAAACAGGATGAGTCTTTATAGAGGAGAGAGGTGGCAGACAGGTAGCACAGGAGAACAAAGCTGTTCCAAAAAGAGATGGCGAGAGTGACACAGATAGAAAGATATTAAAGAGGCACAAAGAATAAAAGAGAGAGACTGTGTGTGTGTATGTGTGTTTGTGTTAGTGTAGACCGACAGGGAAACACCGGAGAGACAGAACCACCCGTCGCGAGGCCGCGCGGGGCAGCAACAATAGAAGGTTCAGAAGCTGGAGCTGCAGAACAATGGAGCTGGAGAATCAAGTGCCGGCGCTGGATGTCTGTGCCGGGGCTCACCGAGCTCCTGAGCGGCCGACAAGGAACACTTCAAGGTCAAACAATGAAACAATGCAGTGCGAGAAGGGGGTTTAAAAAAAAAAAACCCTAACAACGGCACCTGCCTTCAGGTGTAGGAGCTGAAAATACCCGAGCTCCTCTGCGCATTAAGACCAAACCCACTCCCTTTTTATAAACCACACGGCCACTTTGAAACAACTGGGCCAGAGGAGCTGGTTCAGTTCACAGATGCAGCTTGGAGTAGGGATACAATTCCTTACATGACAAAGCAAAATTAAATAAATGTACAAATCAATAGGGAGGCAGTGTAAGTAGCCAGTTTAGTGGCAAGCTGACTTATTTTTTCACGTGCACTAAAAAAAACACAATCTCACAGGCTGAGTGGTTTAAAGTTGCATAGAAGGAAACACAGAGGCGGGTCCCCGAGATTTTACCCACAACAAGATTGAAATCAAACATTCGCGGTGGTGATGATGGCGCGCGTAATGACGGCCATAAATTATGGCAATCACGGTGTGAAACAGCAGCTACGACAAGTCGCAGCAGAGACCTGGGAACGGGCCGACAACAGCAATACCAAGCAGCAACGTAAACTTGGCATAGATATAAAATCATCCAGAAAGACGCACAGAGGCGTTTATCTATGTCTCAACAATGATTATACTACAACTATAATAATAAACATAATAATAATAATAACAATAATGATTATAATAATAATAAAAATTATGATAATAACAATTGTGATTTGTGATAGTCGACCACCGCCATTGTTATGTCTGAGAACAGAAAGGAATGTCTTTGTGACATGTTTATATATTTTAAAAACTGAGTATCTACTGATATTCCACACGTGACACTGTGTGTTATGTGTTAATTGATGGTTATTATCATTATTATTATTCTTACTTTTATCAGCTTGGTGCAGAATAACACTAACGTGCCAGTGCATGGGCCAGTTGAAGTGATGTGGGAGCTGTGTGCAATCTTGGGGGTCTCGTGGTCCATGATGGATTAAGACAAGGTAAATTCTTCCTCCTCGTTAATGATTAACTGGCCTTTCAATAAAAGGAGAGAAACGGAAAATGTCTCTTTGTTAAGATGTAGCATGGCCGTAAAATTAAAGTGTCCAAGGCGTGATTAAATGGTTACTTATTACATCATAAAACGGTATTATTCTCCTTATTATTATTATCATTATTTTTATTATTATGGTTGCTGTTGTTAAAGTTATTGACAGATGTGAGTAGAGCAGAGACAGAGATGGATTCACCCAGAACATCTCGACTCGTCCCTTGGATCGTAAATCTGCTTGAGACGGCAGCACGCGCACAACCGTTTTTTCAACAAAAGAAAAATAAATCTCTCTCTCTCTCTCTATATATATAATATATTATTTTCTGCGAGACGTGGGGGCTTTCCTTCGATATGGGGTTGCATCACAAACACCCCCTACTCCTCACAAGTAAATGTTAAGGACCAATCCAAAACAATACGCAGTAACATTTGCGTGATCGAACTATTTTTTCCCTTAAATGCACATGTGAGCATGGGCGCGCGGAGCAGCTGCTGATTCATTATTATATGAAAAAAAGCCTGGATCCATAATAGATATTGTGTGGACGCCGCCTGCCTGTACTTGGAGTGGGAGACAGAGCGCAGTTTAATAGGCTGCAGTGAGTGTGAGCGGCTGTCACACACGTCCCATCATTGATCCTGTCATATGTGACTTCTGAGCCCAGTAAAAACAGCCTGAGCATTGTTGGCCTTATAAAGGCTGAGGGAGAGCCCGCTGGGTTACAGTACTCATCCATTACACTCTGCGTGTTTATTACAGTTTTACGTTTCCACGCTGCTCTCTGGGCTGACTGATGTGCTGTGATTCACATTATGAACATGTGTTCTCACACAGTTTGACCAAATGCTTTTGTCATAACACTAATGGATGAGCACTTCTGGTTTACTGCTGATATAAACTGTACAATGAAATGACGTGTGGTGTTTTTTTATGCAGCATCCTAAAATAAATACTTCGCACCACATTTTTGCATTTGTAACAGCAATATAAACAAAGAGCCCAGAGTCCTACTTATGAGGAAATCTGCGTAACTAATGAGTAGAACGTTTCCTCACTATCTGAAGAGAATCTTGCATTTCCTGTTTTGTGCATTATTCATTTTTTATTTGTTGAAGGCTAATAATGAATATAAATTATCACTGGAGATTTAAAAAAAAGCCATGCTGCAAAACTAATTGTCTGCTAGCGACTGTTGTGATATTTAAAATATTTCATGCCGAGGCCTTCACCAAAATCACTCACAATAAACTTCGGATCAGAGAGGCTGAATCTGCCAAATCCCCTCTGCTGTCTACAGGATGTTATTATGGAGCCTGCGCGACTTTGTCATGGGGATATTGATAAGTAAAAGGTGGGGGGCGGCGGGGTTTGTTTAATACTGTGGTATCAATACGCGTTCAAGGGCCTAGTGCCCCGCCATTAGTCACAAAGGCCGCAGACGCGTATTTATCACTCACATCTAACGGATATGAGCGCTGCTGTAACAAACAAGGAGCAGGATCATCCCACTGTATGTGGCACCGCTTGTCTCCATTCACTGGCTGTGCGCAGCAGCATGCACCGACACCGCGCTGCAAACAGAGGCTTCACCCCGCGACGAGAGAGACTCAGAAAAAGACTCATGGACTGATTTATATTATTCATGAGTAATTGCAATGAAATGACTAATATTCAATCTGTTATAAGACTTCGTGGTGATTTCAATATGAAGCAATCTTTGTCGTGAGGTTGTGATGATTTGACGTAAAACAGAGAAGTGGAAATAATAATCGTAAAAGTATGCGTTGTCTTTATTTAAATTATTAAAATGAAAGCAGCAAATACAACTGATAGAAAGTGATTCATGATTGGGCTCAAGATCCTGTGCCGTCTTTTCTTCATCAAGTTATTTGCGGTTTGGTTCTTCAAAGTCTTCCGTGCTCGATCATATCTAAACCAGATCTTATGTATAAGTTATTATTTAAAATATTGTAGGAAACTACACAGACCCGCAGACACAGCATTGTACCACAACTGCCTAGTGGCTTACAACAACACGTTGTGTATGCGAGTGTGGCCGTTTGGTAACCATTATTTGGCTCTCTCTCTCTAATACTTAATACACGTCTCCTTTTAAATGGATCACAGACACACACACACACAAACACACACACATACACACACACACACACACACACACACACACACACACACACACACACACACACACACACACACACACACACACACACACAGTTGCAGTTGTAAAAAGCCTGGCAGCCATATATCTCTGGTGACGACCTCCTCCTGCAGCTCGCGCGCCTGCACCGTGACCTCCTCGGCTCCTCGCGCTCTCCAAAATAATAAATTTCTCGGCCAAAGCGGCTGCAACAAGCGCGAGGAGAGAAAGAATGAGAGAGAGAGGGAGAAAAAACACGCGGGCGATTTGTCTGGCAATTAGCAAACCACCGCAAGACTCCCAGACCAGAGAGAGAGAGAGGGGGGGGGGGGGGGGGGGGGTTGTTGTAACTTTTCTTGGGAAGTGTCTCTGTTATCTGAGACTTATGTGAACATTATAGTGCATGTTTATGTGCATCCCCTCACCTGTGTGTGTGTGTGTGTGTGTGTGTGTGTGTGTGTGTGTGTGTGTGTGTGTGTGTGTGTGTGTGTGTGTGTGTGTGTGTGTGTGTATGTTTGTGTGAAGCCAAGCAGCTTCCTGTGTAAATCCACTGTCGCCACACTGACAGCAAACTGTAAAGCCGAAAGCATCTTCTCTGTAAACTCCGGGCCGGAGTGGGAGCTGCCTCACATCTGCCTGCCTGCTGGACAGACCCACAGACCGCTCCACACTTTCACGCCACACTTGTTCAACTGCTAATCCCACTGAGACTACACACAAACTCTACCGTCGGCTGGGGAGAGGCGTCAGGACGAGTCATAAAGTTGCAGAAGATAAAAATTACAGCTCGAAAGGACATACAGGGGCAAGAGGCAGACTTGAGATCAGTGTGTGCCTTCACTAACTAACAGCTCAGTGGGCTTTTATGCAGCAGCAGAGCAGCAGGGGTTTTAATTTAACAAGCGTGTTTTTAATGAACCTGCATGAAGGCAGAAATTAGATTTGCCCCATTCAAGGTTTCAGGCTGAGAAACTTTGCAAACTACTGCAATGGATTTGTGCATAAATCAGGTAGGACTAAAGCTATAGACTCAGAGCGTTGGTTTGCCCCTCCCTTATTACTGCTGCTCTGCATCCTGTGGCACAACATGATGCACAAGACTGTACAGCAAAGAGCAGACTTAGGTGTGCAAAGCTGTCTGAAGAAGAAGCCAGTGCCTTGTGTGTATTAGGTCACGCTCATGTTGGTCCTCAGTAGAATACAAAACAGAAACAACAGGCGGAAGTGATCACACACTAACATTGACCACTAAACTATTCAAAACACCACAGAGCATCTTTAACCACATATTTGTGTACACGTTGCAGTTATTTGCTTACTTCAGTTGACTGTCCTCAAAGCCATCCTGAGAATGTGTGAGGACTTTGGAGTAAAAACACAAATACAATAAATAAAGATTAAATAAATAATCATATTAATAAGTAAGCCTCCATAACTACAATAAACTGCTGAACTAATGGAAAAAGTAGATCCAAAAGTCACCGGATGTCAGATTTGTTTATTTAAAACTACACAGCTCCTCATTCTGCAGGGGGGTGCTGGCTGGGAAACTTGCAGTTTCTCCAACAAGTCCTCCAACTTGAACGACCACATAGGTCATTTGTCTCCACCAGGAGTGGGGGTAGGACTGGTGTGGCGTGGAGGTCAGCCTCTGGCTTCAGAGCCAGTGGACCTCATCGGTCAGAAAAACCTGTCCCCTGGTTGAACCCTCCGCGGCCGCAGCTTGGCCATTCCGCTGATCCTGCATGACCATCGATTTCTGTCCCCCTCCTCCTCCACCTCCTCCCTCTCCTCCTTCCCTTCGATACGTGCCGCTTATATACCGGCCATTTGTTTCTCCTCCTTCTCCACGCATCGCATCACGCCCTGACCTGCCTTCTCCCCATGAGAGGCCGGAGCCCCTCCACCTTTCTTTTTTTTAATTCAGGGCAAATTGATTTCTGAAGGGGTCAAGCAGAAGTGAGTGCGCTTCCCGAGGCCGCTGCTGCTCGGCTCAGCAGATACAGGAGGCCTGAGCGCACATGGCGACCCGCGATCGTTCGCACTTCATTTGGAAAAGCCTTGCAGATCGTTTGTTTTCGTGGTAAATTGTTTTGGAGCACAACCGGGAGATTATCCATTAACCAGAGCTCCCCCAGTTCTTTTAATTTTTCTTTTTCAACCACTCCCCCTCCCTTTCGAATGGGTGCCATATTATTCATATCCCCACCTCGGTGTCTGTGCCTTGTTTGCACCTGGCCGACAAAACGCACACACATTCTCACATACATATATGGAACAGTAGCTCATTAAAAGCTATAGGTCGAAACCACAGCAACACTTTATGGCCACAGAAACACAGCCAAGACAAAATGCATAATGAGCTCCGGGTGAACCAGGAATAACTCACGTGGGCCACTCTGCCATATATTAGCTGGAGCATTTATAAATTTTCCTAGAAGCCTGTGTATATGACTGTATTACCTTGGTAGTGGAACCCTATCATATGCACCTAATAAATTCAAATACACCTTCAGCTGAATTTATTCCACCTGATTTTATAAACCCTGCGCGTAAAAAACGCATTGGGCACATGTTACGCACAACAGCAGATGCTCGAGAAGTGACAGGCCTCACGAGTGACAGACACAGAGGTGACACCGCCGAGGCAAAGGGTGGCGGAGAAACAGTTGCACAAACTTCGGAGAATTCAGAAAACAGCACCACAAAAGCCAGTCATCTGGGGCTGTATACACTCCACTCTCACACACCTTACAACACAAACACGCAGCTCCAGAATGAAAGCCCCCGCGGCCATAAATGCCCCCTTCGCCTGACCTCGCCAAATGCGCACAGGGGGCAATAAAACCATAAAAACTGGCTCGGTGCCGTTTGCCTGCGCTGCTCCTCTGTGCAGCAGGGCCAAACCGCCAGAGGCACAACAGTGAAGGCAAAATGAAAATCCCAGGCCTCTTACCTTGGACGTCACCACTTGGAGCGACCTCTGAGCCATCTTCCTTTTGCGCCGGGTGGGCTCTCCGACTGATTTCTTGGACTTTCTTTGGATGGATTTTCTTCTTTCCAATGAAAGAGGAAGGGGGGGGGGAGAAGAAAGTTTTTCTTTTCTTATGGTGGGATACTTGTGGGGTGTAAAAAGTAGCTGGCTGGTGCGTGGGGAGGGGAGGTGTGTGTGTGTACGAGTGTTTATGTGTATAAGGAAGGGGGAGGAGGAGGGGGGTATCTTCCAGAGTGTCTTCCAAGACGTCTTCTTTTTTTTCCACTCCTCCATGTGCGTCCCTCTGTTCGCTGCCCTGTGCGTCTCCTGGCAGAAGGGCTCTTGTGTGCGGCTGTCGGGTGACAATGGAGAAGGAGAAGAAGACGGAGAAGAAGTGTTAAAAGAAGAACAAGTGATTAATGATTTTTTCTCGTATAATTCTCGCATTTTTCTTGAGGTGTCGTCCCCTCTTGCCCTGTCCAGAAAATAATGGCTGTGAACTTTTCAAGGAGTGGGGTGGGGGGATCCTTACAAAAAAAAAACTGCTCCCATTCACATAAGCAGCAGAAGGCCCTGGGTGATAAAGGTGGCTGAAAATAAAAAAGAATTACAATTCTTTAGGGTGAATTTCATTTTACGGCGGTGTCACCCCGCACGCAAATCCATTTAGTTTTATACTGGGACTGCAAACGGCTCAGGGGCTTTACGGGATTATTGTGGAAGCACATGTGTGAGTGTGCATGTGTGGATATTTTGGGGAGTTTTTTTTTTTTTTAAGATGCACCAATATAAAGGACATTTGTTGTGTAGTGAAAATTACAGGATTCAGACACAAATATTATTTGAGGAGAGATGCACCGCCCGCGGGTATATGTGTATATGAGGGTGTGTGCGTGTCGGGATGCTCCTACCTGATCTTATTGTGTTCACTGTAAGGGAAATATGTTTGTGGCTACTTTACAGGAACTGGAAAAGCTTCAAATTGGAATACTAATAATAACAACAATTATTATTATTATTATTATTATTATAAATGCAGGTTCACGAGCCTTGTTTCCATAAGTAGCCTAAAGGCTTACGTATTTTGGTGCAGTGTTTGTGTGTGTGTGTGTGTATCTTTGTGTGTGCGCGAACATACAGTTTGATGTGAGGGCGGTTTTCTGCTGCAGGAGCCTTCTTTCATAAATAGGAAGAAAACAGATAAATGGGCAGGGGGAGTCTCTGTGGCAAGAAGCCCAGGGAGAAATCAACCAACAAGTAATAGGGAATCTTCTCTGGGCCGAGAAATACGAACGGACCAATTTGGGGGGCACGTTTTTTTTTGTTTAAAGTTCATCGAGAGGAATGCTATTTTCTCGCTCCCCCCACCTCTTGCTCTATATTTTTTCGATACCTGCTCTAAGAAAAGAAAATGAAAATTAATACGGGAGCCGCGCCTTACAAAAGAAGCCATTCGTCTTGTTGATTATCTATTTGGTTGTCAGGGTTTGAGCTATGGCGCCGGCCTGTTCCCTTTTTGTAATATATAAAAAAAATAAAACAGATATGCGCGCACGGCACTGGTCCACAAAACAACGATAAGGAGAATAAAAAAAACGTGAGCAAAAATTACACTCATTAAAGCGTTAAAAGACCACGAACTGAGGTGCTATTTAATTGTTTTTTTTTTCAAAACCAGAAGAGGGAAGGAAGGGGGGGGGGGGGGGGCATACTCTTTGTCGGGCCGGTGCACGCGAGCCCGAGCAGCCGTTAAATTAACGGGAGAACGGGAGTGAAACGGAGAGACGGCTCTGTGATTTAAAACGAGATTACAGGACGTAATGTACCAGGATCAGTGAGGGCCGGGACTGATTAATCATCGCTGGCTCCTAAATTTTTTCACGTCAGGTCTCTGTGCGTCTGTTGGCTTAAACCAACACTGAAATTAAATGGAATTATTTAATGTGTGTGCGCAGGTGGAGGAGTGTGTGTGGATATTTCACACACACACACACACACACACACACACACACACACACACGCACACGCACACACACACACACACACACACACACACACACACACACACACACACACACACACACACACACACACACACACAGACCATTCACTGTTAAACCTGAGAGGAGGAAGATGCTGTAGCTATAAAGCAAAATGGATGTTAATCTATTACAACATTTTTGAAACAAGAACAAAATCTAATGAAAATCTGATATAAAACCAAACATTTGAAGACGTTGAAGTGAAGGAATCGTACCGTGAGAGAAAAGGCGATAAAACAGGACAGATAATAACACTTTTCAGCCATTTATTTAAATTTCAATGGACTATTCACAAATAAGAAGGTAGACACTGAGTGGGCATAAGCAGAGGAAGGCGCAACTTACATTTCTGGGGAGGTAACACATGTTCAACAATACTATCATTAGTTATCATACACATCATCATCATCATCATTATCATCATCATTATCATCATCAATGAGGAAGAAACTGATCTTTGGAATGTAAAAAAATAACAAACTGAAAAATACAATTACGGAAGAAAAGTGGCCCAAGGAGGAGAGAAGAGAGAGGAAGAGGAGGAAGAGGAGAGGTGTGCGCGCATTTCATGTGCGGACACAACAAAGATGAGACAACGAGCAAAAAGTGGAAAAGGAAGAAGAAAAATAATCCACATCATTCGGACATGCAATCACAAGCTGCTCACTTTTCTCAATGTCTCTGGCTTGAACCGTTTCACTTAGAATTAAATAACTTTTCACATAGAAGAAATGAATAGCACTTTTTCTGTATTGCAGGTAGTGATAATAATTATTATAATAACTGATCACACAATTTAAAAAATATAAAAGCTCGAAAAGCGGTCACTTCATTCAACGAGTAAGAGAAATAAGATTACAAAATAATAATATTATCAATAATAATATATATATGTTTATATATATATATAAGTACAGCTGAGGTAATAGGTAGTACATTGTATAGTGCTGCGTTTATAGTGTGTTCTTGGGCTATTTGTACCAGGAATTTGGTTTGAACGTCAGTGTCCTTTGTTTAGGCTTCATGGACTCACCCTGTCAGTCTGTTTCCCTGTACACAACATGGACACAACGTGAACAATCAACGGACCACACAACTACACGCACGTCATCCTGACCGACTGCATTCAACATTTAACAACAAACACGCAATTCAAGAGGAACTACCAGTCCAATTTTAAAAAACCTCTAAGGCTAGTTTGTCCTGAACCGCAAACACAAAAACAGAAAAAAACTGTTATTATTTTTTAGCATGTATGTGTGTGTGTGTGTGTGTGTGTGTGTGTACGAATACTTAATACGAAACGAGAGTTCCATTTATTACACGTGCGTGTTTGAGTGCTTGAGTGGGGTGGGAAGGTGTGTGTTTGTATGTGTGTGAGATGGAGGTGGGGGGTGTAGACGCGAGGGGTAATGGGCAGAGCCGCGGTTCACCCCTTTGCTTTGTACCCGCAGAGTAAACATGACAAATGGGGCCCGAGTTTGGCATGATTAAAGATGAAAACGAGGATCCATCTTCACCAAAAAAAATGTCTCGGATAGAAAAAAGGACAGGAACCACACGCGCGCACACCCACACACACACCCACACACACAACCACACGCACACACACTGGAGCACGCTATAGTCAGCCTACTGTCTTATGCTCTCTCACAGAGAAGAGAGAGGGGGGTATAAAAAGACAGAGATATAAAAAGCAGAGAAAGAGACGCAGAGAGGGAAGAATGGCGGGGATGAAAGCAAAGAAGCGACCGCATCTTTCTTTTTCATTTCTGTCACTCTCCTTCCTCGCCACCTCGTTCATTTTGTTCATTTCTTTTTTTTTTCATGAGTGGGAAATCTCTCTCTCTCCATCCTCCCACGTCATGACAGTGTGTAACATCAGCCTTCCATCCTCCCCTCCCGCCAAAGTAAAAGGGTTAATCCGGTCCAAAGTGCAGGTTCCGGGGGTTACAAGCGTGGCTGCCGGTTTGACGTTCGGTTTGGGAATCGGGTATAGGAAAACGGACGACACACGTGAGACAAAGAGCAAACACGCCGGGCTATAGAGGTCCGGCGGAGCGGTTCTGGGAGCCGGTTAGGGCCTGGGAGTTTGTGTTGCTGCTGCTGTTTGTCCCGGAGCGGACCTTAGTGTTGGGCAGCTTGTGGTCCTTCTTCCATTTCATCCTCCGGTTCTGGAACCAGATCTTGATCTGCCGCTCTGACAGGCAAAGCGTGTGCGCGATCTCCACCCTGCGCCTGCGCGTCAGATACCGGTTGTAGTGAAACTCCTTCTCGAGCTCCAGGACCTGCTGGCGGGTGTAGGCCGTCCGAGACCGCTTCGCATCAGCCCCTGTGTAGTTTGGATTCACTGTGGGAATAAACAAGGCAAATGGTCATCACTTCATCAGCGACTTAAAAATAAATACACAACCGTCTCCAAAATTATAATATGCAATAAATACATTACAGGTCAATATCATTTTGGTACATTTGAATTAGACTAGCTACATGTGTAGTAAGCGCAGCTACTGGTAAGGCTAATGTGAACGTGAACATACTGAAAACAGTACATGAAAACACAGGCAGAGAAAATAATTTTGCATTGTGAACGTCCAACGAAGATAAATAAAGGCATAGCAGCCGTGACCGGACCTCTGCGGACGGTCACGTTTGCAGGACCCTGCAGTGATTGTTTTCTCAACAGAGCCTTTATTGTTCATGTGCCTTTAGCTCTGTTCCAGCTGAACGCCACGCTCTGTTGTCGAAGCCCTGCTCTTCGCACTGAACACGTTATGTTGTCAGATGGTGTGAATCCTGCGAGCACAGCCAGCCTGACGCCGGGCTACAGAATGTGATTTGAGAGCAAATCGAGGCCACGGCTGCGTGCACAAATAAAAACACAAAACAACAAAACGACGAATGTTCCGACACGTCAGCGCGCAGACTACACCGGATAATGGGAACGCGTGAAAAGAGGCAGCAGCAGCGACGAGCCGAGCGCTTTCGCCTTTTTTTATTTTCAGTTTTACGCACGGATGCCACGGACAGTGATGGTAGCGTTTGTCTGTCTTGTGTAAACTGCTCGTTGAGAATAAAGATGGTGGGGGTTTGGAGGGAGGGGGGGTGCAGCAGCAGCAGCAGCTACACACAAGGGCATTAGGCGGTGATGATTCAACACAAATGCTGATAGTACAACAGGACAGTACGAGTCCGACATGCTGCAGCGGTGTGTCAAAAAAAATGGCAGCTAGAGTACATGGAGTGAAAAACAAATAATGCATAAGATAGTTTTCTTACCGAGTAAACAGGTGGAGCGAACGCATTACGGTGACTTTGCAAAAGAGGCATTTTGTCGTCGCGCGAACCTGAGCTGCGATTATCCCGGTGCACAAAAGGCAGCGAGTCTATTAGAACATTACAGAGAAGCCATAAGAGACTGGAGCTATTCGCTGCTACATCGGTGTTTTACGGCCGGCTCCATAAACATGAATATTTCAGCTGCCATAAAACTTTCCCTCCCCTGGAACAACGAGTGGGGACGGAAGGCTCGACAGAGTAAAGTACACCGTTTATACAACCCGACCACTTAAAATCAAATTACCAAAGCATAAAATCTAACTTATGGGCTCGCTCTGAGTTGTCATAAGGCGAGGTATTAGAGCAGACGAGCCTGAGATCGGACTTCAAAAGGCACCTCAGCGCAGAGGTGTAATAAAAATTTATGGAGGGTGTAATTATATTGGCCCTGCAAACAGACGATCGTAAATCTTGACCCAAGGGCTACCCTTCTACTTCTAACAGAAAACAGGGAGGGGAAGCCATAGATTTTGACGGTGGACACCTAGCTGACTGCACGGGTTTCTACCGCAGGCACAAAGGCGCAACGAGGGAGAGAGAGAGAGAGAGAGAGAGGGGGGAGAGGGAAAGAAGTTTGCATGCAGCACTTACGGATGTTTACATGGACTTTCTTCATCCATGGGTAGACAACGGGGTCCTTGCGATTGCTCGCGGGGGAAGAAGCGCCCTGGCTGTGGGGCGTTTGGCCGCACGACGGAGGCGGAGGCGGGCTGGGTGTCACCGAATCGCAGCGGTGACTTTGCTCCGGGACGGGACTGGTCTGCAGCCCGGCCGGGGGGAGGACGTGACCCCGCGGGGACATCACCACCGAGGCGGGCTGCCCCGCGCGCAGGCACGGCGTGTAGGGCGGCTCGCCTCGGTGCGGGTGGGGATTCTGGGGGTGTGCGGGGTGCTGATGGTGGTTGTAGACGGAGTCCGCCTGGAAAGCGGCAGGCTCCTGCCTCTGAGAGCTGTAATAGTCCGGAGAGTGGTTGGGCAGATAGTCGCTCTGTGAGTACTCCTCGCACGGTGGGAACTTCGGGTCCACATAGTTGGAGTTGATCAAATAGGAGCTCATGGCCATTAATTTGAGTCTTTTTGTGGAATTGCACCTACTCGGAAAATATATAACTAAAATTTATATCTCATCCCTTTACTCTTCGGTTATTCCTGTTCCGATGAACCCTCCTACTTTTCTGTCAAGTGAACAAAGTTAAGAAGCCACGTGACGGCGGCCGGCCAATGGCGATCCTCCAAGACAAACCCCGGATAAGGAAATGGGATTAAGCATACACAGAGCCCCCGCACGCGCATTATCATATGGCCTCAGTTTGTTGGTATTCAGTCTTACAATAACCCCCCCCCCCCCCCCCCCTCCTCCCCCTCCTTTCCCCACGTCTCTATCCATACGCACTGTTCTCCATTTAGAGCCTATTTCTGCGCCACATGTCGGACACGCATGCCGTCCGGAGCAGCCAGAGAATCACAACAATAACAAAGCACTGGAAGGAAGAGAAAAAAACTTCTGCAGCCGAGGCCGCGCACGGACAAATGCTGCAGGCTGCAGGAGCGACCGAGACGGCTGCGGTACCGAGTCCTCCCTCTCCCTCCTACCAGGTTCCTGGCTGCAACTTCAAATACAACACATTGAAAAAAACTGGGAAAGAAAACGGCAGAGAGAAAGCACCGGGGGGGGGGGGGGGGGGGTAGTGGCGCCTGCACCACCTCCTCTGTATATATTGGGTGTGTGTCGGGACGATGTGGCCAAAGTTTTCTTTTTTTTTTCCTTCTCGCTTTCGCCCTGCTCCTTCTTTTCTTTTCTTTTTTTTTAAAATCGCTAATAACGAGGAGTGGGAGAGTGGCCTGACTCGGGCGCCACCCAGCAGCAGCAGCACCGTGTCAGAGATAAATCTGGCTTGTTTAGGATCGATAGAAAATTCATCAACTAATTCAGGTTACACGGCCTCCTAAATCACGAGCAGACCTTCGCATTAACAATGAGGGTCCAGCACCGGTTCCCACTTTGGTTTTAAGCTCCAACAGGCGCCGAATCTGCATTTAACTCACCGTGCATAGTAATCCAGCCTCAGCCTTTTAGCCTGGCATGAATACAGTCGTAACCCCCCTCCACATCCAGATTTCGATATTAACCACACCGGCATGGCAGGTCCCTGTGCGCCGACTGTGCGTGTTTTGCCCTTGAGCTGCATAACTGAACACATACAGCCTCTTTGTTTTGTTCTTCTTCCTCCTGGAGAGAATTCATGTCCCCAGCACCTCCACATTTCAAGTCCTAACACACCTGACACGCTCTCGCTGTCTGCTCGTCACTTTCCTATTGTTGTGAAAGACGCGAGTAGCACCTGGGGCGCACAGACCACATCACAATATTCATTCTTAGCCAACGAGTTTTATGATAAAACCCATTTTATACCGTTAAATCTGCGTCCAACAGCATCGAGAGAAAACTCAAGGACAACAACGTGCGTGTACATCACTGTGGAAACACGCAACACTGCGGTGAATGGAACAGGAGGAATGTTTTCCCAATCAGGAGGCAGCTTCTGTGCGCCTTCTGCAGTCTTATCACTGTAGGACCATGGGACACACAGGCAAGATGATAGAGATATCCAAGTCCTTTGTTTCGAGAAAATTGACCGTCTCTAAATCGACCCCACCTCCTCCCCCCCAAAACCACCACCCCTCGTCGTTTTCAGCAGGCAGACCGCATCATTTTTCAAAAGGCCTCCCAGTACAGAAAAAAAAATACAATTAAATTAAAAGAAGAAAAAAAAGCTCCATCCTGTTCAACCTGGAGTTGGCTTTTAAAAGTATGAGGTTTAAACGAAGGCACTCAAGAGGAGAGCAGACATTATCAATCGAAAATATTTAATACATTCCTGAAAAAAATCCAATGGAATAAATCTGTGTTTACTGTGTCCAAAAAATAAATACACATAAGAGGATGAGACACGTTTTTTTCTTCATTCTTATTTTGCCCTTTTACTGCACTACTAACGAATACAAACGGCGCAGGTTTTAAATGCGTCACAGCGGAGTAACAGGAGCTGCAGGCCTCCCTCGGCTCCCTCTGCTCCTTCTGCTCCTTGCGTCCTGATCCATCGCCGCCGCCGGGTATAAATCCACTATATACTCCCCTAGAAGCGAATTTGTGATTGTTTTAATGATTTGTACACAAATCCGGATCTACAGGGTAGATATAGAAGACAGAGGCTCTCTGGAGGCACAAGCTGAGCGCGTCAATATGCACCTGAATTGATTTCATAAAGTCACTGTCGCGGCCCCAGCGGAATATTTCTCCTCCGTTTGTACTGTCTGCTCAGCACTGAAGGAAAGCTGGGAAATGAACGCACAGTTCGATGCCCCAACGCTTCCTGTGTAGGTCCAGGAAAATAATTAAAAAGCTAACAAATAAAACATAAAATCCAAGAGAGGTGGCCAGGTGCAAGTGGGTCCCAAGCTGCAAAACAGGCCCTTTAAATTATTTCCCTTATCTAGTATTAAATACAGAGAAATCCTTTACGACTGTTGGAAATAAACAGACATCTATATATCAAACAGTGTCATTTGCATTGTGTAAAATGTGTACTGCTGGGATTATTTTAAACATCAGGCCTGTTTTTTATCCAAAACATTCGTACAGTTTCCATCCACGGTTTGATTAAAGCAACATGTAATTATTTGAAAATGAATTCCTTAAAATAAAAAATAAAAAAGCTCTAGTCTCGGCCTGTTCCTAAAGGGTGGCCATGAAAGAAAAGACGGATGACTTGGCACGGACACACACACTGTCCCATCGCAAACACTTCTGACTGATGTCCCTGAAGAATGGATGGAGCAATAACGAAATGAATCCACGTCCCTTCAGTTTGGCAAATGCACTGAACTTTTTTAACTCCATTAAAAGCTCCTAGTCTTTTTTTCTTTCTTTCTTTCTTTCTTTCTTTTTCAATAAATAAATCATGAACATCACAACACACATGGTGTCCAGTTAAAAACAGGGGTTGTCGTGTATTTAGCCCCGGACTGGTTTGTGTGATTCATATATAACATCTAAGGGTGGATTTTGAAGCTTTTTTTCCACGGAAAATGTTTTTGATATTTCCAGTGTCACTTCTCTCTGCTCCTGTGCCGCTCCAACATTGATTTTGTGACACCGACACTCCCTCGCTGCTGCGGGCTACATTGCCGTTCTCCGTTTCCTACAAAAGTTGCCCATACATCACCACGAGGGACCAGAAGAGCAGAGAGAGGAGGAGAGTCACTGTCACCCTGGAAATAATCCTGCGTTAATCCACGGTTTAGATGGAGCATCATTTTTATTTGATTTCTCCTATATTTTTTGTTGCGTTTAGTTGGAATACAATCCAGCAGAGCCTTAATTCTATTCTATTCTATTCTATTCTATTGTGCAGGTGTGGGTGTACCTGTGTCACCTTGACCTCCCACTCGGCCTCGGGTCAGCTATCTCAGGTATCCATCAAGGTGTGTGCGGTCTGACTGCGGCACTTCCCTTCTCTCTGTCAAGTTTGTCAGCAGCAGCCATTCATTTGAACGAGGGCCCAGAGTTTCCGGCTGCAGTTAGTGTTTACCCAAGATATAGAAGATAAGGAGGCAGTCTTCTTAAAAAAAGTATTATGTGGTCAAAGAAGATTCTTAAAATGTGCATCAACAACGTGCAGATAAATAAGTACGTCTATATTGTGGTGTTTACAAGTCTTAATAAATCATGAACCTGAAATGGGGGTTCATGTTGTGACGCCAGACAGACACTGGTGTAAATAATGTGCTGTAACATTTACATGTAACACCATCTGAAGACAGATGACCAAACATCCGGATACAGTGAGAGGAAAAGGTCAGCGCCTCTGGATTTACACATGTGACTTTTACTGCGGGTCGTTTCCGTCAAACGCAGATGGAAATGTTGTTTTGTTTGTTTGTATGTTTGTTTAGAGACGAGGGTGCCAAATCAACGCAATAAAAAAAAAGAGCAGCGGAAGAGAAGCAGGGATGAGTAAACAACTTGTTTCCCCTTTAACCATGTTGTTGCATTCGCGGCAAATACTCATTTGTTGTTGGCAAAGAGTATTGCCAACAACTCGTGCTCGCTGGTTCTGTTTTCACCACAAACTGGGATTAAACTGTGCTGAAGTGGATTCGTTTTACCGAGTGTCAAAGTAAGAGCTCACGTTTCCACAGCCGAGCGTTCTTTCACTGCGGCGGGCTCATTGTCTAAGAAGTTGAAAATAATTCAAGGTCGAAATATATACAATTTTCAGCTCTGCGTAAAGTAATAGTCGAATTAAATTTAGCCTATATTTTTCTGCTCAATATTCTGTTTCAAAATGGCTATCTGAAAAATTCCAGTAAAATGCCAGAGTTTTTTTTATTTACCAAACAGCAGGCCTGAGCTGGTATAAAGGCACAGTCAGAAAATGCAACTGAACATATTGAAGGGTTAAACGGCCTCATTATTTGCAGCGACCGGACTTGTCAATGCTCTGAGATATTACCGAGGTGAAAAGGCTGCGGGGACAACGACGGAGAAGAGAAATGCAGTTTAGCTCCTTTGTGCAGTTTGAAAAATAAATCGAGGTCCGGTCCCCTGGTTATTGTCATGCAAAGTAACGGACAGGGATAAAAATGAAGTGGCGCAGAGGCCTGTTCCTCCGTGTGGTGACTATTAATCTGAAGGTGCTGCTTTCTTTCTGGAAGTCTTTGTGTGAGTGAAACCAAATGAATTTAGCGAAGCAGCAGACGGACGGGCAGCGTGTGAGCGTATACTGCGGAATGGAAACAGCAAATACACGAGTCATCTAAACAAGACTAATGCAAGAGGTGCTCAGATAATATATAATATAATATTCTGCTGCGATAGGACTGTGTTCAGTTATTAAGCGCTAAACCGTTCATATCGAAACTGAAACAGAATCTGAGAAGAGAAGAAACTAAAGCAATTAAAATAAATTAACTAAAACGTGCCTGCAGCCTAAATAAATTATATACATAACATATATATTCAACCACTTAAAATAAATTTACTAAAAAATCCCTGCAGCCTTAATAATGTTATATATAACATATATATTCAACCATTAAAATGAATTAACTAAAAGGTCCTTGCTGCCTAAATAAAGTATATATATAATATTTATTTATTTATACTTTACTACGGGCATTTAAACGCATTGAATATGGTCCAATTCAATAAATTCGATGGCCTGTGTGTGTTTGTGTGTTTGGTTGTGTGTGTGATCGATAAAATAAAATTGTAATCATGAACGTGTAGGCTTAAGAACAAATAAAAAAACATGTGAGTATCATGTCTTCATATCTGCATATGATATGATAAGGAGCAGTGACAATAACAGGAAACAAATGTTCCCTGCAGAATGGGAATTTATTTTTCCCACAGCAGGTTTATAATCAAACAAGCAGCACATTAGAAATCAGCAAAGGTAAATAAACCACACGCTCATATAGTGTAAGCTGGCAGCATGATGCACCATGTGCTGGTGTATAGGCTCCACCAACAGCAGAGAACCACACATCTGGATGCAGACAACGCTGCTGAGTCAGAACCCTTTCTAACATTTTAACTCCAAGAAGCCAACAATGAATCCATCCCACTGGAGCATAACCTATTACTTCTCTTATAATTTTTTTAAACCGACACATAAAACCAACAGGCAGGTTCTAAGGGGAACAAACCAACGTTAATGACACAAGTATCTGCTCTTCTGAATCACAGAAATATGGAGTGAAACTGAATCTAGGACTAAAGGAAGAGAAAGTTGTCCTGAGTGACCTTTAACCTTCCACTAGCCACGACCTGGCCTTCACCAGCAGCCGCACACCATCTATCTATCTATCTATCCATCTATCTATCTATCTATCTATCTCTCCATCTAGCAATCTATCTATCTATCTATCTATCTATCAAGTTACAGTGTGACAGACAGAGAGAAAGCACATCGTATCAAAATGACAGTTGCAGGGGTGGACGGGCTTCTTTGGTAAATCTAAACTATCACAAACATGTCTGTGGTGCACCTTGAGGTCAGCTAGGGGCCCCACGTGATGGCTTCACTATTCCAAGCAGCCCCACGTGAAGGTACAGTGAAGGACATTGAGCTTTTAAAAACCCTTTGCACCATATGATCAATTAAAAACACACATGAAATCGTGGAGTGATTAGAGCCTCCACTGACTTGCAAAGAGGAGGAAGAAAAGAAAGGAGGAAGAGGGGGAAAGAGGAAGAAGAGGGGGGATTCTGCGGCAGTTCCTGCAACACGTGGTCTCCCCCCTCCCTCCCAAAGCACCTGCCACACCGCACGAAGACGACACACGCACACACACACACACACACTGATATGCAAACGAGGAAAGCTTGTACTTCTACCAGGCAGATTTCTATGTCTTTGTGTGAGTTACTCACTCCTCTGTAGCTCGCGGAGCTGCGTCTCTTCCTCCTCCTCCTCGTCTTCTCTCCTATTCCCTCTCTTCTTGTCATTATGATTTTTTCTTCCTCTGCTCTTCTTCTTTCCGTCTCCAGAAAATGGCAATTGTGATAATTTTTCCTCACTCTATTTTTAAAAGAATCATTCACACCTCAGTCCCTCCTCTCTCTCTCTCTCTCTCTCTCTGTCTCTCTCTCTCTCTCTCTCTCTCTCTCTCTCTCTCTCTCTCTCTCTCTCTCTCTCTCTCTCTTTCTCTTGCTCTCTTGCTCTCTCTCTCTCTCTCTAACCTCTTCTTCTTCCTCTTCTTCCGACGCCACAGGTTTTTTGGACCTCTTCGGGATTCTTCGGGGTATCTTAGAAAGGAAAGAAAGAAAAAAGCTCGTTGTCATTTCCGCGGACACTTCCGCTCGCTCAGACACACACACACGCACGACACACGCACGCACGCACATTGACCCGCACTCTCCGGTCTCCGGTGAAGGGCGTGAGGACGACTGCATCCGATCAATGTCACTTCCACTCCGCGTTTCAAAAATAAAAAGACACGGTAGGAGGCTGCGGAGGTAGAAGCAACTTTAACGGCGATAATCCAGAGGAAAATGGAGGCAAACACGTCACTGCTCCCCAGCGAGAACCCCCCCCCCCCCCCCCCCTACCCCCGGCGCCGTCGGCAACGGACAGGGGAGAGACCCGCTCCCCCGGTGGTCGGTCCATGTGTTATCCCGGCGTTGGGCTACACCGAGCGGTTAGGGGATGTGGGGAGACCGAGCAGGACTGCTGTGGAGACTGTGGGCTCTTTAAGGCATTAAGTGTTGAATGTGTGTGTGTGTGTGTGTGTGTGTGTGTGTGTGTGTGTGTGTGTGTGTGTGTGTGTGTGTGTGTGTGTGTGTGTGTGTGTGTTTGCGGGTGTGTGGACTGAAGTTTTCAAATTAATCTGCCAGTTTGGCACACTCTTTGTTTAACGGGCGAGGCGTGTCACCCCGCGTCCCCGGTATACATTTAAATATCGGAGCGACGCGCTGACCTCCCGTTCACCCCGAGCTCAGCCAAGCCCTTTCCCTCACCCCCTCCCTCCCTTTTCCACACCCTTTCTTTATGCCATTTCCACCCCTCTCCCTCTCTCTCCCTCTTTCTGTCATTTTGTTCTTTACTCCCCCTCCCTCTCTCTCGCTCCCGTCATACTAAATTGAGTTGGAGTCATTACTTTGAAGAAAAATGGTCGGCAGATATGGTGGAGGAGAAAGAGGGGGGTCTCTCTCTCTCTCTCTCTCTCTCTCATACAGATACTTCTTCTTCTCTACCAGGATCATTTCTCCTTTTCCTATTGTCGAAAATATAAATGACACCGCCGCGCGCACTGATACGCGTGCACGGCGCAGGCGCAGACTCACCTCAGAGGAAGTGTCTGAAATGATATTCACTCCTCTACTAACTGTGTATGGAGTTTACAGAGAGAGAGAGAGCTCATTGGCAAAACCGGTTTACATTTTATACTAAGTGTGTTTTCCCACATAAATATATATAACATTTGTGGTATAACTTTTTGTTTTTGTTTGTTGCTGCCTTTTATTAAGTGACATCTGGAGTCTATATTCATTTATAGTCTACTTTTATTCTCACATTCCTATTGTTATTTACTCTCTGATCCATAATAAGGAAGTTTATATTGTTTCTTTCACACGTTGTCCTTTTAAGAACTGTTTTAATCCACAACTAATAAGACAATTCATAGCAGTCACAACTCCATATTACAGTCTGTCTACTCTGATCATGACACATCTCACACATGACATTCATCATATTTGATTTCGTCACATTACCAATTCTATTACAACACTTTAGCTACATTCTCTTACTGAGCAGTGAAGAGTAAATTCTTATACAGGTACCGATAAAATAAAGACATACTTGTAAAAATATGATTGAACAGAATCAGAAAAGGAGCTAGGAGCTGGACTCTCACTCTAATATTCTACATAATAAAGACAATTTTACTTTGTCTCTCCAATGCGTTATGTTGGGGTAACCAGTAGCCAAGTAACTCAGATCTCTGTGAATCTGCTCCTCAGGGAGGACCACCAGTATGCAAAGCTTTGGATCCAATTAAACTTTGTCTTACTGCTTTTTTTTCATTTTGCTAAAAAGCACTTTGAATTGCCTATTTTAAATGTGCAGTACAAATACACTTGCTTGCTAAAGCTAGGCTGCTACTATGTTGTGACCATAAGAGGCCGAAAATGACAGCTTGCAATGCAATTGGCAAGAAGGGCATTTCTTAACCACCAATCAGAGCCGGTCATTTCTATTATAACTGCAGCTGCTGGTTAGTGTCATGTTAATGCATTTGCAAAGTTGTTGAGAATGTCACTATGGTTACTTGTGTCCACACTCCTCCACCCTGCTAATTACCACAGCATTACTTCCCTGATAACTCTACATTATATCAACAGCATCATCACTATCTCACAGAACTGATTCGCGTTATTGTATTTTCTGTTTACTTTCATTTCTTTTTAAAATTTTGGAATAATTCTGTATTTTTGGTGAGTATATGTCACATTCTAAAAGGGCCGTGCACGTGCAAGTGGACGTCATAATTTAAACATATGCATGGCCAACTGCCTGCTGTGAGAGGAGCGAGCAGGCTACGAGCTCAAGTGAATTAACTCTGTGAACTCGGGATGAACCTGGATAAAGAGGGGACCTGTAACCTGGTTATTCACTCATTACCTTCATGGATGTGAAGTGGGGCCAACTGGGCCGGGCTGAGCCGTGCCTGCAGGCCAGTGTGTTTACGTCAATAAACAGATTATTCATTTACCGGGATTATCATTCGGTAGTAACTCAGTTCCTGCAGCTCCACATAGTTTATCACAGTGTTTGATGTCAAAGTGGCCGCTCCACAGATTCCACGAGTTTACCTTCATTACCTTACATTTCACTTTATGTATATCTCATCATCAATTATCTGCTTCAGATGTATTCTATTGCTTGTTTGCCACATCTGTGTCACTGCGTGTGAATATGATGCACAGACGTGTTGCCAGGTCCTTTTTAAGACGAGAGAAAAAGAGAGAAAGAGAGAAGGAAAATGGTTGTAGGCTCATTCCTCTCAGCTCAGCGGAGTGAACTTGGCCTCCCATTAATCTCACAGTGTAAATCAGATAAGCAGAGTAATCATTTTGGGGACGTCGGAGGATATTGACAGGCCTGTGCTGATAAGGCTGAGCAGAGGAAGTGCGCTGCTCGGCTGAAATTATTTGGGAAGCATTTGCTCTGACCTCTGGTTATTTACACAGACCCCGGTGTTTTTGTTTTTTTCATTTAAGATATATTAACAAGACGATTTTTAACATGGAAGTGAAAATACTTGCTTTTATACATGGGAACTAGACCAGGTTACTGTGATATTAATGTCAGGAGCTGCCAAAATGTATTGGATTATATAGAGGGAAGTTACAGTGAGCAATCGGTCTATCTTGTTATATTTATGGTGGTTTATAGAGTCTAGAGTTTCTGCAGTCATAACTTAAATTTAATAGAAATAATGATACTTGTTTATTTTTCTTTAGGCCTTTTGGTTTGCTACTCTTTTCCTTCACCTCTGTAATGACCAGAGGCCAAAATATCAAAGAGGAAAAGTAGTAACCTTATATGAGACAAATGTCAGCTGGTGTGAGGGAAATGTGCAGCCAAACACCTGCACCCCACCCACCCACCCACCCACACACCCACCTCCATGTCACCAAATACCTCCTCTCCCACCACAGCCAGCACCACCTTCAACCCCCCTCCTTTTTTCCTGCCTTTCTTTCCCCTTCATCTCTCCCTCTCTCTCCCTGTCTCTCTCTCTCTCTCTGTACGCCAGGAGGAGCTTTGCTTTTGTTACCAGGGGACAGGAAGGGAAGGTCAGGCCTTCACCTCTCCTTTGCCTCCTGCTATCATTTCTCTCATCTGTACTCACCCCCCCTTTCCCTCCCTCTGCCTTTGACATACAGCAATTGGCGCAGATTGGAGTGAGTGAGGGGAGGAGAGGCGAGGCGAGGGCGGAACTCACGCACGACGAGGAACTTTTGACCCTTCAACTCGGTGAACCCGGAGCTGCAGGCATGGCTGCCGCGGCCGGGACTGTCCAGCCCGGCTGCTCTGCTGATAACAGCCAGAGCCTCCTCCTGCTCGTCCTCGTCCACAGACTCAGAGGGAAGTAGGAAAGATATGGGCCACTTTATACACGCTGCTCCTTACTACTTCCTGCGCTTGTAGCCGTGAGGAGGAAATAAATAGTAACGTAAAGAGAGCGCACATTAATCAGCGGCGCCTCATTAAAACGACACTTTTATCTGTGCGCAGACATATTTGTGTTTCTCACTCACCATCACTCAGCCGCAGCAGACGGCGACACTTCTGACACTTGTGTATTTGAAGAGACGGGAGGTTGCAGCGGGCTATCGTCGGTTGCAGGAGGCAGAGACACGGGGGCCGGGGGTGCGTGCAGGGAGGAGAGGGGCCTCGCGAAGCATGTGGGGTCGCCTCACGCCGACCTCCTGGTCTGAAGCGGGCTCTGGTGGCGGCGCGAGGGAACTGCAGCAGGCTCCGGGAATAATACAGTGCAAAGCCTGTGTGTTTTGTTGTGCGTGTGCCTGCGTAGTGGCATATTCTTTAAAAACAGCTCCGGTTATTGTTTCAGGGGGGAAACGACTCAAAGCAGCTTTTAGATATTGAAAAGTCTGGACAAGCTTTAACTTCAGGTCATACTTCAACAGTTCCTCAATAGGCCTACTATTACAGCAACTTATAATGTAACACCTATTATGTAATTATTCAGATAGGAATGAAAATATGAATAAATATATAAATCCTATATATACAACAATAAAGAAAAAAATAAACCTCTATAAAGCTGTTTTATTATTCCATAACGTACAGAACAAAGAAAGGATCAAGGTTGTGTTATTGTGGAATTTGTCCATTCTTTGTAATGTACAATGTATATAACATACAGCAGTTAAATGTGTGACTGTTGCATTGTGCCATCGCATGGCTGATGGAATACATGTTGTGCATGTACAGCAGTCCCACATAGCAATATAGTTTTGGCCCACACCAAACACTGTCATCCAGCCCACACTGCGTGGAATGGTGGCACTTGGTCGGTCTGCTCCTGTTTGCCAGATCTGGACCACAAGTAAGCCATAGCAATACCGCCTGTCAACCAAACGTGCCAAAGGTGGCCCAAGTTTGTTTTCTGCTATTTGGGCCATATTCACATTTACCACCACTCTTCACATCCAGATTACACCTTGCCTAGAGGCCTGCATGTTTCTCCAAATCATGCCCACATTTGTTTTGGGATATTTGGGCCACATTTGCTATTTTACAAGTGGTCTACTTTGGGCTCACTTCCATTTAGTCTGGACCACAAGAGGGCCAGAAGTGCCGCTTCAAGGCCTGAAGTGCCTCACATCCGTGTGCTATCTGGGGTTTAGTGGTAGAATGATACGTCTAAGAACAGCGTTCTGTCCACCAAAGACATTATGTTGGAATGCAGAAAAATAAATATGTACATCGGTTTCACATAATTAATTGATAATCTATTTATTTTAATAAATTCTTTGTTAAAAGAACTCTATAGTGTGCTTGCCACGCATCTGCTGAACACTCTCTATCCTGAAAGAACAAACATAATACTCAGCCATCCCCTAAGTAGAATTAAATCGTTTCAACGTAATCATCTTCTTCTATCTCAACGTCAAGGTAAACAAATAATATCTCACCAGCCTTTATCCACAGTGTCAGAATAAAGTGCCGCTGATAAAACAAAGCAAACACATAACGTCCAGTGTGTTTATGTGCTGATGTAAAAACAAGAGGACTTTTACTACATGTGTCACACTGAAGTCATGTGACTGAAATCACAGAGAGCAGCGCAGCGCGTGTCAGTCAGGAAGCATCCTGGGTATTCAATGACAGACTGTGACAAGATAAATAATGTGGAGTTTATTTATCTGTCATGATGATCCTCCTCATTATCAGGCTATGTTACTGGTCTGTTCATGCAACAAAATTTGAATTCAAGTGTTAGAAATGCGTTTTACTATTTTGAACAATAATTTGTTGGTTCTCGTATTTTCTAGATAGATTGTGTAAATGTAAAATACTGTTTGTTTAACTTGAACACATTACAAATCCAATAACAGACATTGAATTAACTATTGAAGATTATTGAAGATCCTTCATACACATAAACTATTACAATGTACAATTTACAATGTCTCTTCATTAAAATAAGCATTGTGACTAGATTAATAATATTTCAGTTTAGAGTATGGTGCATTTTCTTATGTAACGGCTTGTCGTTGACATTCTATCGAAATTATGTATAAAATAAAAAACAGATGATGCAGAGTTTGGATTACATGAAAAGAGATTACAAAATA
Organism: Pleuronectes platessa; assembly: GCF_947347685.1. Lineage (NCBI taxonomy): Eukaryota > Metazoa > Chordata > Actinopteri > Pleuronectiformes > Pleuronectidae > Pleuronectes > Pleuronectes platessa. The sequence continues at coordinate 5,192,015 of NC_070641.1, forward strand.
AGCATATCGCATAACATCTATATTATTTGTTCTGGTGTTAGAAAAGCACATAATGTACTGGTCAGATATTGAAATTAAATTAAGCCTGTATTAAAATTATAACTACTTCTAGGGTATGACATGACTTTAAAGTTACATATTTGTATTTATATTAACATAGGTTCTGTTACACGCAGCCAATCTGATTAAAATAATGGCGGTTTGTGTTTGTCTGGGTGAAACGTGGCTCCTCACTGAGCCGGAAACGTGACGCACCAACGTGTAAACAAATAAATAAATAAAGCAGACGGTCTTCCTTTCCTTTCCCCTTTGTTGTTGGTGGAGTAATCACGCGCACACAATGGAACGGTGGCTGCGCTCTCTCTCCCCTCTCTCCCGCGCCTGCGTGGCTCGAGCCCGTCTGCTGACCTCGCGGTGACTTCTCCTCGTGCATTATTCATGAAGCGTGGCCGCGCGGTTCACCCCGATCAGTATGCACGAGACGCTGTCCCTCCGCAAATGCCGACTTTAGCGCAGAGAGATGCTGCGGAGAGGAGAGAGTCAGTAGCCATGACACAGAGAGAGAGGGAGGGAGAGAGCGTGTGTGTGTGTGTGTGTGTGTGTGTGTGTGTGTGTGTGTGTGTGTGTGTTGTGTGTGTGTGTGTGTGTGTGTGTGTGTAGGGATCGGGTACAGGTTTTTCTGTGTTATTGCTTCACAGTGTCCCTGTGTACAGGTCCACTCCTCTGACTTGACGCAGTCATTGAGTCAAACTCGCATAAACCACCTGATCAAACTGTTGCTCCCTCTCTCCTTCACTTTCCTCCCTCTCTCTCTTTCTGTGTCTGTCGGTGTCAGCTGTCTCGTGCCCTGCCAACAAACCCACTAAACACACCGAAACACACCCCACTCACTCCCACACAAAGCCAGCGTGTCCCTCACACACTTGCACAAGCGCACACCTTTGCAATGGAAAGAACAGGGCCCGTCGCGTTAGTTACTCACCCCACTCATCATCACCAGCACAGAGACTGTGAAGCCAAACTCAGCGCCTCCTGACAGCCCGGGCAGGTTCAAAGCAGCAGCAAGCCACCACACATAATACACATTATACACATAATGCCGAGGAGAGGCGGCCCTGCAGGCTGGAGCTGCCCTGTGTACATAAACGGGAAACAGATGACAATGACACGCACAGACACACACACACACATACACACACACACACACACACACACACACACACACACACACACACACACACACACACACACACACAGCAAACACAAAAGAAGCCATACAGAGCTCTGCTGCAGCGCCTTCCCATGTCACAGCCTCTCACTTTACTGTATCCTCACAAGGAGAGGAGCACTGTGTGTGTGTGTGTGTGTGTGTGTGTGTGTGTTCTTGTGTGTGTGTGTGTGTGTGTGTGTGTGTGTGTGTGTGTGTGTGAGAGAGGGGGGGGGGGGGTGTCATCATTAAAAGGAGGAAGTAGATGAAAAATGAAATGGGGAGTTTTCTCGCCTTCCTGTTTACTGGACTGAAACTTCCTCAAGGGCCCCGACACACACACATACACACACACATACACACACACATACACACACACATACACACACACACACACACACAAACACACACACACACACACACACACACACACACACACACACACACACTTGTCTATATGGTTGGATATGAAGCGCAAATACACATTTTTGTCACGCTGGAGAAGATATTAACCCGTATGCATAAACACAAAAAAAATGTATCTGATCCTGCATCCAAAATAAAAGACGACATATTATTACTATTATTATTATTATTATTATTACTATTATCAATAGTAGTAGTAGTAATAGTAGTAGTATTAGTAGTAATAGTACTAGTGTAGTAGTAGTAGTCGTAGTGGTAGTAGTGGTATTCGTCGTCGTTGTAGAAGCAGCAGTAGTCGTACTAGTTCCATTTAGATCGACAATTACGGCAACTAAAACACTGTATAATTATCACAATTATGAATCATTTAATTAATATTTAGCCTTTGTTGTATACTAAAGTAAATAATGTAATATTATTAATTTAAATTGATTTTGTTTTTTATTTTAATTTTAATAAACCTCTGACTGCTACCACGGACACCTTACTTAATTATAATACATTATTATAATATGTTACTACTCTTTAATGAATAAAAAACTGGTTTTAATCGTCATTATACATTTTATATTTCAATTGGAAAAAGTTGAACGCATATGTTGGAGTGAAGCAGCTTCCCATGATTACCCAGAACAAACTTTACAGAAAAAGAAGAGGGGTTTCCCTCGTGTTTTTCCTTCCCCTCCGGTGTCTGAATAATTTATGGTATCCCGAACATGGCTGCGAGTTCACATTCTTGTGAACTTTGTGAAAAATCATTGCGATGGCGGAGGGCAGCGCCTGGAATCCCCAGATTGAAAAGGCATCGGAGCGGGCGGCGCGGTTTCACATGTAACGTGAACATAACAAATGAGAGTTTGAGAGCAGAGAGGAAACTTCCGAAAGCAAGATCCTCTCTTATTAGCAGGGTACAGAGGATTAAGTGTGCGCTCGTCACTCACCATACTTACATATGTGCCGTGTATAAACACATGCTACTACACGGAGAATTTAGTTTAAGGCAGATACGGTGACAAATACTGATAATAACACGAAAAAAACGATTAGAAAAATAAAGAAACGTAGGACAGGCACAGATTTAGTAAATACCAGTAAGGTCAACCATATAGGTTAGGCTGCATGCAAGAAGAAAATATCATATTTCTTTATCAGTAGCTTAATATATATTTTTAAAGAAATACAACAACTCACTGTTGCTTTCTAAGGCGAAGTATTGATCCCAGACTTGTTTCTTGGAGGTTCCTCAGCGGCTCAGTGTCTGGAATGTGCGTTCAGACAGGGATCCCAAACGGATACGTGTTTTATTATGGATGTTATCATTTGTAATGTGAGGCAGCGTTTTATTAGTGCTATATGTTTAACTGCTGTTTTTGGAGTAACTGGTTTAAATGTTGCCTCGGGTTGTTGGAGGGAGATCTTTGTTGTCATCTGGCCTCATTATTAGTGCTATTACTTTAGAAAACACCGTTAATATTTTATACTGTTCAGCCCGGTGTGCTGGAACTGGTTCCTCTTATTATAATTTTTTTTTAATGTGTATTTGTGTGTTGAGTGTGACCCTCAGGCTGTTGGACCGAGGGACCGCAGCACTGCGCAGTGAGAGGGAGTCTCTGGTGTCTTCTGCTACACAGAGGATGTCACACCGGATGTTTCTGTGCCACGTGATTTTATTCCTGATACATGTAACGTGTGACCGACGTTGGTTACAATATTGCAGTTGTGTGACAACGGTTGATGTTACGTATAGTGAGTAATTTTGTAACACTTACTGTGCAAATGTTGGTTGACACTGGGAGTTCAGAGGCGCGTGAGCTGAGCAGATATACAGTGCGCGCGCGTGTCTGTCGAACAGGTCAAAGCTCTGACATAAAAAAAAACGCAAGGACTCTGATGCTGGGCCTTGGGAATGTTTGCGTGCGCGACGCTTTCTCACTCACACCCATCCTGCCTGGAAAATACAAGGGCGAGGGACGGACAAAGATTTCCTTGTACCCAAGGACCACCATCAGGCCCTCTCTCTCTCCCCGTGTGTGTGTGTGTGTGTGTGTGTCCTTGTCCATTTTCTTGTTGGTTAATTTTATCATTGTTCACTGAAGACAACTTTACGCACAGCTGTCTCGTGCGTAAAAAGGAAAAAAAACTAAAGGATATGAAACGTTTCCTTTCCAAAAAATACAGATGCAAAAAAAGCCATTAGGGAGGAATATGCTTTCACTTCACAACTAGATTACGATGTGTTTTCCCTCTGATCCAGAAGGGAGCGCACATAAAAGTTGGATCAGTTTCAAGCCTTCATAAAATCACTTGAAGAACAACCAATCAATTCATCAGCCGTTCAGTGGATTAAATATCCTAGCAATCAAAAACACCCACATTAAAAGTTTACAAAGAAAAACCTCATGGTAGAGCCATGTACTATTCCTTAATCTTTGTTTGACCTTTTCCTTCTACCGTTTCTTACTCCACACGCACAAACGCGCGAGCTCGCGCACAGCGATACATTGGTGCACAATCGATGTACGAATATTAAGCTCCCTGTGATTACTGCGATCCAGCTCTTCACGAAGAAAACCACCTACAGCAGGCCCCCTATGTGCCTGCGCGCCATTACGCACAGCCATCATTACGCACACAGTAAAATGCACACAAACGTGTGTGAGTGTGTTGAGGAGGGGGGTGGGGGTGGGGGGCTGCACAGATGTAAAACATCTTCCTCCATCTCAGTCGCCAACACCGTCTCGCGCGGCCCGGACCGGTCACAACAGCAACTCTCAAATATCATAAACACACCGGAGCTTTGCGGCATTCCGCCAGCGGGTTAATACAGCAGCACTACATAGTGAGTGAGTGACATGGTAATTGCACAGCTCTCTCTCACCCCCTCCCCCTTTCATTCTCTACTTATCCCCCACTTACAGGCAGCCTTCAAACAGTACTTACTGTGCGTCCTGGCCCTTTCGATGTACCGGATTTCTTAGCGTCCATAGCGGCACAAACCACAGCTTGCCGGGCTCCGCGTGTGAACCGGAGCAGGACCAGCGGCCGGTGGTAGTGGCCTGTTCACTCTCTCCCACACACACGCTCCCTCCCTCTCCCGCTCTGTCTCTACTTTACTGACCCCTTTAGGATCCCTGCGAAGCCGTTAAACCGTCACTTGCTTTCTAGAATGTGAAATATATAGTACATTGTCAACTCCCCAAAACCATAAAACTAACTTTATGGACCCCACGTGACCAGGGGAGAGCCAGTGAGAGGTATCAGTCTGAGGCCAGACCCGATCTTTACGGTTCAACTTGGAGATAAAAAGCCTCATCCGTTTGACATGTAAATGTCAAAGCTGCCTTCTTTTTTATAGTTTGGCCCAAAGCAGAAGGGATAGCTTTAAAAATATACCCGGGCACACATATACACACAGAGGAGGCCGGAGACAGAGGCTGCGTCCAGATGAGTCCCGGAGCAGGGACCTTGCCCCTCTCACCCCCAGCAGACTATCAGCTCAGAAACAGAGACGTATGATCAGGGAACCCGCAGCAGCATCAGTCGGTGAGTTTAAAAGTGCAGTCGGTTGTTTACAGTGAGAACCCGGGAGACGGTAACCGGATTAGACCGAGTGTCGCCGCTGGTTCGGGCGGAAAGGAAAGGCCGTTGAGAGGAAAGGGACCAATCTGTCCACGGCGGGCAGTTTGCTGTCTTGTCAGGCTTGGTCAGCAGAGATGAAAATTGGCATGTGTGTGCGCGTCTGCTCTCCACGCCATGTGTGTGTGTTGGTGTGAGCATATTTCGTAATTAGTGAGCTCTGCGCTGTGATGCTGCTGTCCCCTTGGTTGCGTTCAGGGTTCAAGTTAGGGCTGGATGGTTTTGAGGACAGGCCTCCAGTGCGTTTATGTGATTTTTTCTAGAACTAGAAAATGAAAATTGGTAAATACAATTAAATTTGCATTAGACTTAGTTAATATTGCGCACAGATCCAACGTGCGTAAGGCGGTGGAGTAAAGTGGATGTTGTACAGGAACTATAGACTCAGGCCCACATTTGGCACAGAGCCACTATTGCACTTCCACCTATATTTTCAAACGGATAGACTTAGAGAGACACTGAGTTCAGAGTTTGTCAGGTCATAGCTGCTGATATGACCTGACACCCTCACACACAGATATATGATTCAAAGTTAATTCATAACGGTTACTGGCGGAGGACACTTGTTTCACCCGGTGTCGAGCAAAGACGCAGCTCCAGCACAACCTGAAGGTTCCTGAAACTTTTAGCTGTCATCCTTTCCATCCCCTGTCCTTCGTGAGACACATAAGCAACTGTTTCTTTTTCATGACGAGTATGAGGAACTTTATTTTTTTTCTTTCTTTCTTTTTCTCTTAGTTAGTTATTGTCTGTTTTACTCCAAGTTACAAACAAATACAAAAAGCTTATTGGCAGAAAGCTTACAGGCCTTACAGGACGGTAGCCATTTCCCTTACATGCGCACACACACACTCACACAGTCTCTCTCTCTCTCACACACACACACACAGCGAGTACAAATAGTGAACTGCATGGGTACATTTAAAAATGTCAATATCTATATACATCCTTTCTGGAACATGAATCCAATAATTACAATAGTAATAATATACAGTTACATTTTTTTTTTGAGTAATACACAACATCATGTGTGGAGACGGAGATGCAGACTGAGCTGACCCTCACACCTTCCCTGTCCCCTGCTCGGTGAAAATTGGATCAGATCTGGATGAAAAGTCTCCGACACAGTGGGAGGAAGGGAGCAGCCGATACATTTACTGTTGCTGGGCAGTGAATAACTTACGAATAAGAGCTCACATGCTGACTTTTCTAGAAAGCACTTTGTCAATTACAAAACACCGCACTCGACACACACAACGACATTTAGACCTTAAACAACAGGTAGGTAGTAAGGTTGTAAGGTAGGACGTATGTTAGGTAGCATATTCATCCTCGACTCCTCTCCACTGGACAACTAATTTAAAAACGACAAAGACATACAGGAACACTACGTTTGTTTTTGTTTCTTCTTCTTCTTCTTTTTTTTTTTACAAGAGCAAGTACCACAGTTTTTTTTTTACGTTGCCCTAAAACACCAAAGACCAACATGCCGAACAAATAAAAAGTGCTGCGCTGTGTTGTACAGTACTCAGTTGAAAGTAGGAAGTGTTTTTGAAATCTCGATGTGGAATCTGTTTGTGACACATTTCTTCATCACGTCTTCTCCTCCACCTCCACTCTCCACTGGCTTCGCTTCTTATCTCCATAGCCTTGCTACAGTTTGTTGGGAAGTCTGTGCGTCATGGCTGTAACCTTTCCAAAGGGATGGACGGATGGATTCTTTTTTTAATGGGTTAATTCTTTCTTTATGGTTGGAAGGCGCTGCCGACGGTGGCGAGGTTCATGCTTTTCAGTTTGTTGTCCTTCTTCCACTTCATCCTCCGGTTCTGGAACCAGATCTTGATCTGCCGCTCCGTGAGGCAGAGAGTGTGCGCGATCTCGATGCGCCGCCGCCGCGTCAGGTACCGGTTGAAGTGGAACTCCTTCTCCAGCTCCAGGGTCTGGTAGCGGGTGTACGCCGTCCGCGCCCGTTTGCCGTCGGGGCCCGTCATATCTGAGGGTTTCAAGCGAACAAGAAAATGGGGCAAACGTAGCATGAACGGGGTTATATTTTTAAAGAAAAGTGCACACAGAGAGTGGACGCACACAAGACAACGGATGTGCCACCGCGCACTAAAATGCACCAACACGACCACAAATTACCCTCCTAAACACGACTGCAACAACTCATCTCTGGCGGAGCATTATACTGCACAAAGGACGCGTCACACCTCACGACACACACGACAGATTCCGTCCAGTTTGATCGGAATCAAGCAACAGCCTTTCTTCCCATTTTATTCCTTCCATTCTCACTCCACAGCCCGTGTTTTAAAAATGCTTTTATTGGTCACATTCTTGTTTTCTATTTTAACCGGCCCTCACCAACACTAGCCTTTCTCTACCCTCACTTTTCACCCTGTCTAGCTTCCCTTCAGGGTTTTATGGCCCCGTCCTCTGCCTCACCTCCCTAATAAAGTTCCCACACGTAAAAACGCTTCACTTGTCAAAGGAGCAACAGCTTCCAAAGCCTTCCTGGCCTCTCTTTCTTCTTTTCTCCCCCCTCACCACCACCTCCACCGCCCGGCTCTGTCTGCCTTGCTCAGCCTGTTGGGCTCTGCTGCCCGGCTCGCCTCTCCCCTGACAGATTTATGACGCTTTTGTGGAATTTTCTAAAATAAAAAAAAGAGGGCGCTGAGGCAGGGGGGGGGGGGGGGGGGGGGGGGGGGCAGCCATGCAGCGTCTGTTGCTTCTACAGCAGCGAATAGAACGAATTACACACGGATGCACCGAGAAAAACATGATTGTAATCGACCTAAATTCAGATGGTGGACCACAAACTGCTTTTCTTTGCATACTGTCAGGATTCCACGTATTTTCAAATAAAATACCATTTATTATTTATTTGCATTGACGTAATAACCGTGTCTGATATTTTTGGGCCTTTCCAAACACCTTGCTGACTAATTTTGTAACAGTTTTGTAACAGTCATGAGAAAATATTAAATTGACGCAGTGAAAAAAGGCTTGGCGGGGTGCACACAAAAACCAAGCACCGTGGCTAATTGCGTGACTTTCAGCCATTCTTTACTCAAATCATATCAAAGCAGCAATAGCTCTACTGGATCTTTAGAGGGAAGCTGATACAAAGAGCTCCATGACTCCCCGTGTAGCTTCCTCGGGAACTCAGCTGTCACCAACCCCATGTGTCCAAACATTCAGGCTACACTACCATCTATTAACCCAGCTTTGTTAATATCATCGCCCCTGGAACAGTCTATGACACGGAGCTGTAAACACGAGAGCAACATGTACCATGGTTTATGTGCAGCTTTCTCATCCAGGGGAATATCTGTGGCGTCTGAGCCTCGCTCCCTGTCGTGCTGCCGCAGGCTGGTCCCGCCGCGCCGCCCTCCTGCTTCTGCACGGGATGCGGGTGTCCGGTCCTGGAGGACAGATTCCGGCCGTGGCCAGTGTCCCGGCTGTGGTGCATCTCGTCGATCTCTGACGACGCGTCGTCCAGCTCCGTGAAGCGCTGCGCCGTGCCGCCGCCGCCGCCGCCGCCACCGGAGGAGTTGGAGGGCAGGTTTGGAGAGCTGAGATTACCGCTTCCTGGTTGCTCCGAGCGCGGAGACGAGCTCTGGGCGCACAGCTTGGTGTCTCCACCGGCGGGTGACAGAAGCGAGTCTGCCACGGAGGCAAGGGAGCAGCTGGAGGGCTGTTGGAAACTCCTCTCCGGGGTCGGGGAGCCATAGCCCCGGGAGTCCCCGACGACAGAGCCTCCCCCGAAGTGTCCTCCGGTGTTGGCGGCGTTGCTGCTCCCCCCCTCCCCGGCTGGTGACGGTCAGGTCCATGCCATTGTAGCTGTAGCCATACGAGCCCGTCGCATGGTGCATGGTGGCGGAGGAAGAGTCCCTGTACGTCCCGCCGTTCATTGCGCCGCTGCTGGCTCCATAATTTAGCAGTTGATAGTCGGGGCCATTTGGGTAGCGCCCCGAGAACGAGTTTACAAAGTAAGAGCTCATTTAGGTTGTTTTAGAGAGTTGC
>NC_070641.1:6500574-6523568 GCF_947347685.1 Pleuronectes platessa
ATTTCTCACTTTACACATCTATCTCAGCTTTTGCTCAATTCGGAGACTATGTGAATGTATATTTAAAAATACTTTTGGGATACGCATGCCCCAGCAACTTTTTGAAGGCGGATTATTCCTCATAATCGGGTGAACACGCCTAATTCAACAAGCTGCTTCACTCCTGCATTCTGCTGACGGCTCTGACCACCGCAGCTTTACTGAAGCATGATGTTGGAGTCTATTCAACGTCTTCTAGCCTTAGCCCTGGTATTGATGACTACGTTTTGAGTACCTCCCTCTCTCTCTCTCTCTCTCTCTCTCTCTCTCTCTCTCTCTCTCTCTCTCTTTCAGGAGGGAACAACTGTTATGGAAAATAACAAAGCACAAACACTATATTGTCCATGTGTGATTGATAGCACTGCTCTCAGAATCATGTGTTCAGTACCAGATCAAACCAGGTTATTGCAGATGTAACAATAAGGATGTTTTTTGTGAGTGATTCTGAACTATGAACTGTTAAATGAATTCAGAAGTGGGCTGACTTGACAGGCTACTTCTTTCTTTCTCTTTTACAATAGATAGTAATCATAAAGCAGTGGCACAGGCTGTCACAAAGGAAGCCTCGCTCCCTAGGTATGCAGCCTGTGTGAATACTCTGCTTTCTGAGCAGCCTTCAGTATCAAAATGTGTTTGACCTGTCCTTCCTCCTTCCTCTTTGGTTGCAGCTCTGTAGGATTTTTTTCTCCTGATTTACTCCCAACAACTCTAATGACTGAGCTTAAAAGTTAATTCAAGACCTTGACAACATCAGCTTGACATAGAAAATAAAATAAATTAAAAGTAAAAATTGATTTGTTAACTCAAGGTCCTTACGCTGGGAAGCTCTTTTCAGAGCTCAGTAAAATTTTAAGTAAAAGTTTGAACACATTTTTTGTAGCAAAGCAAATAACATTCCTTGCAAAGGAGAATACCTTTAACATGAAGACAAAATACGAATTTTATGAAACAGTTTCAGTGTTTTTGATCAATACTGATTCTGGTGATTATTGGCCAGGTTGTCGCTAATCTCTTCTTTGAATGAGTAGGTGGTGAAAATGCAGGGTGGCAGTGGCTCAGGGGGTCAAGTGGGTTGTCCACAAACCAGAGGGTTGTGGACAACACGCTTTACCCCCATTACCGATCATTGTGTCCATTCTTTAGTAATTTGGCAAGACACTGAACCCCAACATTACATCTGAAGGCTTTACCTCCATAGTCTATGAATAAATATGAATGACAGGAAGGCTCCTGGGGGCTGGCTTCACAGTGGTCAAAGTACACATCAAATACATTTCTCTCAAAGATGGTTTCTATAATTTTAGGTCGTTCTCCTCCCACTACCGGTACTGCGCAGACTCAGGCTCCGAATGACATCATTGGCGTAAGATGGCAGCCTTGACATCCAGGATATTTTTGTATTGTTTCCGGATAGTGGGACGCAAAGGACATATTTCGTCCACAAGAGAGAAAAAGCGCTGCATTAAGAAGCATTGTGTTAATGTGAATGGATACATTTTAAATTGTACTGTAAAGCATGAGTGGTCGATAAGACAAGAAAAGCACTATTTAAGTGCATTTACTATTTTATGTTGTTCAAATATAGCAGAAAATAAAAGACAAAGAATTCTCAACTAGCAAGACGCAGTTTCAATTTACCTTTGCTTTTGGAGCAGCCGCCATTGCTCTGTCATCTCCAGTCCAGTCATTTAAATCGATGCCACATTTAGATCAACTCTTTTAAACTGTACTTTACTGCTGCTCGTGTATGAGGAGACGTGTGGTATATTTCTCCCTCGTAGATTCATTATATAAAATCATGGCCACAAACAAATAAAAACATGAAGTCATCAAATAAGCTTTTTTTTTTTACTTTGTCTGATGTAAATTAGTTGTGATTTGACCTGATTTTAATTCCACTTTGATTGAATGTACAGTAACATGATGTGACATTATGTGATCTGAGCCGACATACAGTGATGTAACATCACACAACTCTGAGTCTTGTCACAAAAACAAAGTGTGTCGTGTTTGATCCGGTGTCATTCCACATTGACACCGCCGTCTCCCCGTCTAGTGTCCATCATTCTCCCTCGTTCCAGAAAGAGACGTACGAGTCTCTCTGCAAATCCATCTCCCTCCTTTACTGTTTGTCTTGCTGAGTGTCAATGTCACATGTTAGAGCGTTTAACTGTGGAGACATCAGTGGATGAGGTCAGCGGCGACACTGTGCCTCTATTAAATCAGTGGCCTCTGAAATGTGTGAGAACAAGGCTCGCTGTCACACGACGGGTCCGAGCAGAGCTGAGGGTGACGGACGTTTCATCCTTGATGTTGGAGGCGCGAGCGGATGGGTGTGGCGGCGAAGCTTTGCCGAGGCGCCCCTCTCCACACCTGGCGTTGCCACAAAGCCGACAGCAGCCATATGCCACGCCGCTCCCATCACAGAAATGGAAATTCAGCAACCCAGCCTCGCTATGATCCCTCTACCCCTCGTATGTTGTTGTTTTTTTTTCCCTTGAGGAGTGCAGATGGTTTAAGTGACAATAGTCTGGAATCTGGCAGATAAATTGCTCTTGAAACAGTAAACACAGTCAGTGGGACATTATGATTTAAACTGGGATAACGATGCAAGGAATTAGTGTTATATTAAAATATATGCAAAGTGTCCATTTAACAAAATGAGCTATGAGAAGCACAACGCCATCTGCCCTTGAGTGGTTAGGTCGGTGCTAAGTCCCTGTCTAAATAAGTCTTGCTTAAACGCACGCCGCACCTCTCTCTGTACAATAATCATGCCTTCAGTGCTACAGAGTGTTGCAGTGCATTAAGATAAAAGCGTTAAAACAGTGTTTGTGCTGTATCCCAAATGGAGGCTGCTAAGTGAAGTAGCATGCTGTTATAGGAGTCGAGGGATGATGCTAGTATGAGTGCCTCTCTGAGTGGGAACACTTCACACTGCAGGGGTTTGCATTGATGCCATGGCATAAATTTGTCATATATCTCTTTCTTTTATTTATTTATTTTTCTGTAAAAATGAATGCTGAGATAATCTATCACGTTTTCTCATTCATAGCACTATGCATGATATGATTTTACTTTATGGGCTTGATCTCATCTTATCATTATTATTATTATTATTGGTATTATTCAGACAAATGACATTGAAGACTATGAATCAAAGACTTTTTGGAGAACTGAGCTGCACAAAGGAGCAGCATATCGTGTTAGAAAGAAATTCAGAGTCATACTATGTCGATGCACTCTCGATACAAAAAAGAAAAAAAACTGTATCAAAATAGGGAGGGAATATAAAAGCCGAATCAAAGAACTTGAAAGGGGTTGGAGGAGAAACTACTGTTCCCATAATCCAGTAAGTCACACCCTCAGCTGGAGAGAATGCTGAGAAAGACTATCGGCTTTACACTCTAATTCACCTTCCATAGTCTCTTTTTCTTACGGAGAAGCTTAAAATGGATTAAGCTCATAGGCCCAGAGATGAAAAATAACAGAAAGGTGCATTTCACCATATAGCCATCAATCTGCTTCATGTCAGATGACGAGCCTAATCACCTTGAGAGCTTGTTTTCTGGCAACACTGAGAGATAAACACCACTCCGTAAAAACTGAAGCAGAGGAATGATGGAGGCAGATGTGAAGACGCAGGGCCAGGGTGCACGCCTGTTGAAGATTGAAACCGAAGACCTTCCCATGGTCTAACATTGAACCCGCTGTGAATGTGTGTCCCAGGCAGAGGTCCTTAATGCACTGAGGAGCCGTTCGGTCGGAGGGGTCTTAAAACTCCAGGCAGGCCCTCCGACCGCACTTTGACGATTCTGAAAACATTCTTATAAAACTGTAGGAGATGAGGAAAATAAATTTGTTGTGATGTTTACGAGTCTGCACCATTGAGGCCATCGGAGCATTGCATAATGTCATCCTACGACGGAGGATGGGAAGGGGACCTTGGCCCTTAGTCTTTCACACAAATGCATACATGCACTGAGCCTGATAATGAGAATCCACCTCGCCAAATCTTTCAATTCAAGGACTTGCTTAGATTGACTGTAATGCCTAAGTAATCAGCCTGTTCTGACCCACCTTGTCCTCGGCCAGGATTTATAGCACCCAATTACTGATCTCTATTACCCAGCATGCCAAGGGGATGGAAATCAGACGTGTGGACAGACGGCCAGCCCTCTGTCTGCCAGTCTGGGTGACGGGGTGATGAGAGGATGGCCTCCACTCCCCTCTGCTTTCCACCCATCTTTCATATCACATTACATGGCCAGAGAGTGGCAGAGACATTTTAATGTGCTCTCAGGTGTTGAAATACTTTTGGAAGTCTTAGGGTTGGATGATATATTATTTGTCAGTGCCTCAAATAATAGAACACCTGGTTGTTTTAATTACATATTATGGAGGTATTAAAGTTGCAATGTGTAAGGCCAGTTGTCAAATTCAAACTCAAACCATTAGGTGGCAGTATATTGCCAGAAAGTTGGAGTGTCCACCCCTATCGTAAGAAAAAAAGGAAATTCACTCTTTGATTCCTCCTTCCCCTCCTCCTCCCCTGTGCCATAGTCAGACTTCCCATAGGGCTCACCGGTACAAATCCCAAATGCCCTCTCATTGTGGGTTCACCTGATACCGTGTTGCACATCAGCCTATTACAGCAAAGTTTGTTTGACTAGTTAGTTATTGATTCACACCTAGTCTGCCCAGTCAAGAAGAAACACGGGCGATGTAGCCGTGGCAACTGAGAGAACGAGCCACTGAGGTTGAGGAACTTGAGAACTGCTGGAGCTAGAATATCAATCAATGACTGAGCAAAGGGTGAATGAATGCTGCATGAAAGTTTGGCATCTTGTCCTGCACCATCTTGGAAGAGCGGGGGTTGGAAACTGACTGAGAGCCTAACGACAATGCCACCAATGACCACCTCCATCTACGATGAAACCTTGAAACTAGTGGTTGAGGCCATAAACTCCTTGGGGTAATGTTTACTGACATTATATCTGACTATATATATATTATATAAGTGAGAGGTACAGACATTTTGTGATAGACTTCTATACAAACAGACTCAAACGGGTGGAGTAGCTGGTCATTCGAGAGCATACAGGTTTCAGGCACTTCACTTTAAGGAGCTGGAGTTAATGACCATTTACATATAGAACGACTCACTATTGCCTCCAGAGGTAGAAGGAGGTATAAATGAGGCAGGGCCTGCGCTAGCTGACTATCATGCTAACTTCAGTAGATATCTCCGCAGATAACACCGGACAAAAACTTTGACTGTGGACTAAAGTGGCATCTGATGTGGATGGTGGATCATGATCCTGCTGGTTGCTGACCATAGACTATGATTGCAGCTGGACTGCTTGACATATCGTATTGAAGTTTTCCTTCAAGATGTTTACCCTCATCAATGCTGCTAAAAACTTTAATCTTGATGAAGTTTTCCTACACGTGGCATCTATTGCACTTCTGTCCGTCCTGGGAGAGGGATCCCTCACATGTGGCTCTCTCTGAGGTTTCTACGTATTTTTACCCTGTTAAAAGGGTTTTTAGTAGTTTTTCCTTACTCTTGCTGAGGGTTAAGGACAGAGGATGTCTCACCGTGTTAAAGCCCTATGAGACAAATTGTGAATTGTGAATATGGGCTATACAAATAAAATTTGATTGATTGATTGATGATTATAGAACACCTGAACCGTTCTGTTGAATTTCTTAATTCTTTCATATTTGTAACCCTAACAACCTTTGGCAACACAGCCTGTACTGAAAAGGCAGCCAATACCTTAATTATCGCACAAAAATCGACAAGATTAAAGAATAAACTATTTAGTCACTGTGGTCTGTTACATTAAATTAATTTCATTCAGAACCACATTCACCAGCCAAAGTCAAATAGTGAAGGACTTTCTTTCTTAGACCTTGTCTACTTAAGCAGAGCATGAATATAGAGCATGGAGCCAACACACTTATGATTTACCACAATTATCAAAACGTTATCTCTAAACCAGTAGCTCAAACTAATTTGGTTTTTGAATGTTGAAATATAAAACCTCTGTGGACCTTTAATCTGATTTCCGTGGCATTCCTCCATGAATCCTTTAAATCATGTAGATATCTTTTACATAATTAATGTTACGCGAAAAAAAAAAAAATTTAAAATATGAAACAGCCATGTGTTTTTTTTTCCTACTTATAACAGAACAGCAGCTCATACAGATCATTTTGAGGAAAGCTGGTTCACAGTTTAAATAAATAAAAAAATGTAATGAATCTTTTGAAAAATATTCTTCACATGACTTCAGAGTTCTTGCAAATAAAGTCTCTAAGATTAAGCTGTCATTCATTATGTGGCGACATCTGCCAAAAAAGCAGCTTTGTGGGCTTACATCCATTTTTTTTTTTTTTTTGTTTAGTTTTTTTAAATACTTTCTCAAGGCATTGCAGGAAGCCAGGGCCATGTCATATTGTTTGGTGCTAAAGTGGTTATTCTCACAATGCAATGCATTCAGCAGGCGCGCAGCAGTGAGAGTTGCTTCACAAAATAGGTGTGAAAGAGTCATGGCTGCGGAAAAGGTTTGAAAACAGAATGTGAATTAATTTGGCAAGGGCACCGTCAATTACGCCTTCGGACACTTGCAGTTAACGGCTAAATTGCATCTGGGTCGAGCGCCTGATAACAAAAAGAATCAGCCAGAGGTAAATCAGCTCAGAGGTTTCACAGTCAAGCTCATCGCCTCCTGATGTGTTCGCAAAACTTCAGATAACGTGACTTAAAGCATCACGGGAAACACAAGCACCACTGTTGAATCCGAGGTACGTTCAAAGCTACTAGATGTTGCATAACCATGATACCTCATATCCTCAACACTGGGTCTAGTACAGTCCGTCTCTTTCTACCCACAGGCGGCTTCCATACTGTACATACGGTCATAGCGCTGCTGAATTATTCTGCAGCATCTGTGGACATTTTATATTCAGTGCAGTACGTGTTGCCAGGAAAACACCGATATGTACAGTGTAGCGTGTGCCTCCTGCAGATCAAGACAAATGTTGAGCTTAAAATACGGGTTAAGCTTGTCCAATTAAGGTTTGTGTACATATCTGGTCCCTCGAATGTTTCAACATTATTTATATTATATTATTTATTACATACTGGTGCATGTACAAATAAATATATTACTACTAGAATGATAGTTATTTGTAGATGACCCAATTATTGTCTTTAGACTGAATAATACAAAATTCAGGTTGACGCAAAAGTGAATGTAATTAATGGAAAGAAGGAATAAGGATGAAGACAGGTTTAAGTGCAAGTCAAGATGTCCATTCTGTGAATATACAGTGTATGTGAAGGAAGGGAGAACCTGCAAGTAGATAGTAACCCAGACGCAGTAAGGGGGAAGGTGTAACCGATGATCACTTGGAGAGCAGCAAATGTGTGAAAACCCATCCTGTGTGAATGGAGGAACACGACAAACTTAATAAAGCACCTGGCGACACACAAGATGCATTTGAGAGCAGTGACCCCATGACACAGAACATCCTACGGCAGTGTGGGCCAACTGGGCAAACTGGGCCTCCCTGGACCCCGAGGTGAGGAGGCAATTGATTATGAGTCTGGAGCTGAGAGCATTTTGCTGTATTAATCACTGAAACTATGTGAAATCCTAAGGCAACTCCAAATATGTATCTATTATGTGATATTGTTGTATAAATTTGTTAAGAGGTTTGCACACAAACTGTTAATGTGTTAAATTTCAACTTCCAATTTGCCTAAACAATAAAAAGGCAATGTGTTTTTTTTTCAAAAAGTATTGCTTTCTGCACTGTTTAGACACCAGAACCTTTTTAGAAGTAGCGACTTAGCAGAGATATCTGAAAAAGCCCGTACAACATCCAACCCTAGTAATAACAAAGTAAAATTCTGAAAACTACACAGAATTTGGGGATGTTGAACTGGCTTTGTTGTCGGTAAAAACATCTTTAACAGGCATTCGTGAATTTCAGGCTTTGCAATTATTCCAATATTTTTCTTATTTAGGTGTAAATATAGTAGAAAAAAAAAACACTACCTGGGTATAATGTACTATCCTAATATGATAAATGGAAACATAACAAAACAGTGAAGTCCAGCAGCAGAGTAGTTTATGGTGCCGGACATCAAGTGAAGTGTTTTATTCAGAATATGAACCAACAGAGAGGAAACATATTGGCTCAACGGGAGACCTCTGCCAGATACCGTGGAGTAGTTACAACAAAAGTCTCACTTGGACGACTAAAAAAAACTTTAAACTATGCTAATCAAGCTTTTTGTGCTTCGCTGATCCTGTTGACAACAAAGCGGGATTCTTCCTGGAAGTGAGAGGTCGGGCTACCGCTGCGGAGCGAGGACTCTCCCCTGGTGGACGACAGCAGCAGGGGGGTTCGCAAGAAGGAGCGATACCTGTGCTGCGATAAGAAAGGCAGGAGTCACCGTCATGGCTGCCTCCGTCACCCACCGTGCACCCAACAAACAGCATTAGAGACAGTAAAGCAGAATGCCAAGCCAAGCCGAGCCTGAACACAAATATTCAAACAAATTTTTACATTACACACCCGAACACACACTATCGCATCTCTGCGTATGGTCTGTGAACACTCTCTACCCCTCTCCGCAACAATCTGAATTCTGCTGTTGACTCTTAAATGCACGCATTAGGGTAATAACACTGAAATTACTTCTTCCGCTGACTGTATTCAAGACACTGATTCAAATAAAAGCGCTTCCATGCTTGATACTCGAGTGTGGATTATTTCTTCTCTAGAAAGTATCAACAATGGAAACTGTTCACAGTGAAGTCTGTGGATTAGTTTGAGCAACTGGGACATTGTTTCTCGCTGGAGATGTTTTTTGAATTTTCTAAAATGTAATAATTTGATGTTTGGAGGAGAAAGAAAGGCCCACGATCCAAATAAACAGTTCCAAAGGTCTCACCTCTCGTAGTCTCTGAGGGGCCTGCGCATGTGAAGTAGTGTGTGGGGTCAATGCATCTCTGACTCAATTGGACGATACAAACGGTCCGACCAGTAAAATGTTTTAGGATCAACTACCACGTCAAACAAGCCATCAAGCGTGCGGAGCCACAGACAAACTGCTCGTTCCTCTTGGAAAGCAAACCAACTAATTGAATCTAAATTCAATCACTGAACAGCAGATGATGTTGTATAAACCTAGCCCGGCAATCAGGCCGAATCGTCATTTTGTTCCACTTCATTATTCAGCCTGTTCACGTTCACGTAGTGGGGGGGATTGCTTTTTTTTTGTCCTGTCCTACCCATTCAGCAGCCGGTGACGCATCTGCCGCGTCAACGTCGTTTTCAGTAAACAAGTATCCTCCAGCAGCGGTTTGGAGGAACAGTTAATATTTTTTTAATAAATATGCAAATGTCAGTCCGATAAGTCAATTTATCAGCTCTACAGCTATGTCAATCTCACATGTGCTTTTTTGCCATTACCGTGGCAATTTTCCCATTACCATTTTCTCCGGCTCTGGCCTCTTCTTAATCCCACCTTCCAGGTCTAAAAATGCAGACCTATCTGGAATACAAGGGCACACGTCTATATCCATAAGTTGCTGCACAAAGTGCGCAAGGGACCTATTAGGTGGTATGTAAATAAACTGTGTAATACGAACAACACATGCTCAATTTAGTTCACCTCCACTGTGTTAGGTAAGCGGCAGAAATCCCTGTTGCTGAGAACTATAGCTAAATAAATTTGTAATGATGGGAATGGCTCGATCCCAGTGGGGGTAAGAGTTGCTGTTTTTGATAATCCATTATCAGCCACACCATGAATGGAAAAGGTTAATGCCATTAATTGCAGCGCGTTAGATGTTCTTGCGGTAAAAGAAAGCAGAGACACCTGCTCCTTTAACAAGCCTCTCCGATACGGTAGCAATGTCTGTGTTTGTGCAGCGGAAGAAATATTATGAATAATTGGGGAGTTGACGCACTGAATTCCTCCAGCATTAATCGAGCCTCGGAAATATCTGATATTAGGTTTCGCATGAATCATTGTTAATTCCCATGAATTCATTACTGTTCCATGTGCAACTAAAAATAGAGTCCGGATAAATCAATGGGGACACTCGAGAGTGAAGACGGGGGTTGGTGCTGCTCACTTCTGAAGCTTCTCTTTTCCGTACTGTGCCCTTGCCTCTCATCAATAATTATTCTCCATAATTCACTCACAGATTTCTGTGTTACAACCAACTGGGGGCGGCACAACAGACCCTGAATGGAATGTTTCAGCCCAGTCCCTCCTAAAGGAATGTGCATGCTTCCCATGTCGAATTGGTCAAGGCCCTTTGATGGCACGAAACAGTGGCAGTGCCCTTTGCTTCAATATTTCTGTAACGACTGTGACCTGGTCTTTGTCTACAGGGACAGTGACAGGGTGTTTTTTGGCAACTTTCCTCCACGCTGAAGGGAAACCTAATCCATCTGAAATGGCGTGGCGATCTTTTGTACCGATTGCATTCGTCACAGCTCAGAAAAGCGTGGCACCTTGGGTGAAGACCCTGGCCGGCACCGACATCTGCCCTCCTCTCTCTGGCGCTGAAAGCCTTCACAGACGATCGCCATTGCGTGGCCTCACTCATGCACTCGGTGCAAGGGCAGACAGGTTCGTCTGCACACAATCACAACGGACGACGGCATCCCATTCCAATTGCATTTCCGCTCACGGGCGCGGGGGGGGGGGGGGGGGGGAGAGATCCCATGGTGCATATTACTGTGGCTGAGACAAATTTAGCCGAAATGGAAGGGGAGATGGAAAAGGCTCACCTCTTACACTAATCTGGGCAAACGACACAGCAGCAGCTTCCTACAACAACATCACCATCGAAAAATGGTTTCTAGATGACAGAGCCGCCCTGCCCGTCTCTGACAGAAGACATTGAATTAATTAAGATAATAAATTGCACATGTCATATTTGTCATCTATTCAATCTTTACTTAATGAGGCTTAACACACACATCGGTGTGTTGCTTAGTAAAACTTGTGTCCGATATACCTTAAAAACAGACACACTCCGTGTTAAAAACTGAGTGATACTCAATACTGACTGATATTTAATATATGTCATGTATACATTCATGGATGCTAGTCCTGTGCGGTTTCACAGACAGACACACATGAATGCAAATGAGGCTCGGGGGGAGGAGCAAGCGCGAGAGGCTGAGTGAGCGACTCAGAAGTCTGAATATCTGATCGCAAAGCGTCCTGATTAGAATTTTGTCAAGCAACAATTTATAAATTAAAATGAATTAGATCTTCCATGCCCTGACCTCCATTAAAAACACTTCATTGTTGATGAGCCATGATAGCAACTGCTATTGATTGGCAAAGCATCAGTATGGCCAATCCTGTCTCTTCCAGAAGAGGTCATCCAAAGCAATTTAGGCATATTGAGAGATTGATCAGGCCTACGGAGCTGCCACTTGGGCCCACTCAAGGCATAAGAGTCTGAGGTGTGACGCAGCCACTCCCCGCTGCTCTGTCGAGGGGTGGGGTGTGTGTGTGGGGGGGAGGGGGGGTCTCAAATCTAAATGCTAATGGTTTCCTTAAGAGCCTGGCTGCCCTTTAACCACTACAGTCAGACGTGAAGGATGGCTCTGTGTGCTTCCACAGCTTTGTCTTGTTTTGAACCCCTCCCCAGTCTCCTCCAACACCAACACCAAGACCCCACTTGTACAAATGATTCATGTATCTGATGGAAACAGTGTTACACATACAGTTAAATCTGTGTGATGAGTAACCAACGGACCAGATGGAAGAGTGTTCTACCACAAATATAGACCCCCAGAGAAGTTTACTCAGAAAATGTGACACAGTTATCCACTCTTTTTGTCAAAATGTTCAAAATGTTGTTAGTGGTATTTTTCAATTAAAATTGAAAATATTTCCATTTCAAAGTCCTGAAATGCTGAAAAGTCATTGTTTGTAATATGAAGAGCTGAAATATTCTGTACAACATTCCTCTAATTTGTTCAGTGTTTTCCTGGTTTGTGTAAATTCATTACTGGATTTAACAATAAAAGAAATACACATTTTACTGACAGTGAAAGTGCACCTCAAATCCTAAACTCCTGTTCAGATGGGAGGAAGGCACATTGTAGGAGACATAATGAATATGATTTATAAATTATTTACCAAGGTTTTTCATAGTAAAAACAAAATAGATAGTTCATTGTTTGTTTTTTATTGCAAAATATAAAAGCCGTTTGTGCACTGTAAAAAAAAACAGGTAAAACGGTTTCAAAATGTTGTCCTTGAATATTGGCCCCACATTCCCAAGAAGTTTTTGTAACCTGAAGAAAACTAAAATGCTAAAGCTTTAAGAAGAAACACAACACTGAAGGCTAAGCATGTCTAATGTTTTCATAAATACAGTATATGTAATACTATAAAAGTCTACAGATTTGAGAAATAGAACAGTTACCCGAACAACCTCGGCTTTGAAGGTATGAGTTTTTAACTAAATGTTGTGAGCAACAACAGGAATTGTTCAGGTAGAAACAATATGTGGACTTAGGTATTTTTCTGTTTGTATTTGGTGAGAAAGGCCATTTAAATCCTTCTTCCAGTAGATATGAGCTTGATCTTGGTTCCTAAGCAGTTTTTGCCATGTATCATTCTTTGCAGTATTGTCACGGTGTCAAATCAAGACTTTGTGTCTTCAATATCACATATTCTGTATATGATGCCTGACCAGAGTCTTTTTTTCCACACAGGTGGCTGACGTGAGCGTGAGGCCTCGGCAGAACTGTTTTAGATTAGGATGTTTTATGTCTTGTGTTGGGAGGTGCCTTCCTGTCCCGGGCGCTGGGATAAGATGTGCCTTGAGACAGTCTCCACTCTCAAGGAGATAACACAAACCTGACATGACTTATAGTGACCTAGGCTTGTTATCTGCACTACACCACATGGTATGATACTGAAATGCAGCTATTGCACCGCAGGCTGTTTTTGTGGCTGTTTGCATGTGAGTCGTGCCAAGAAGCTTGTCTGTAAACAGATCTGTTGTAATAAAATACTATTATATATAATAAAGTAAAAACAAATAATATTCAGCCTTGAAATGTCTCATCCGTCATCTAAATAAATATATATATATATATGAAGAAAGCAGGAGATTGTTCTGGTTAGATGTGTTGTCAAATGCGGAAAAATGTCCAGAGCTTTCAGGCGAGGGATGGCTTCTGATTAGAGCATGCACATGGTGTTTAAATTCTGCTGTGGAAAGCCCAGTGTTCTTGTTTAAATCACATTGACACCGGCCTTTGTTGACATATGTTTCAGTGTCCTCTACGTGTATTGGTCCTCTGTCGTCCCGAGACAGTTGTTTTCTTGCAGTTTCACGTCCATATTTAGATATTTATATATATATTTTTTTCTGCTGTTTTGATATATATATATTTTATATTTTATTGTTCTATCCACTCCAGCAGCACACAAACACTTTCCTATTGGACACTGACACAATCACATCATTGCATTCCATTTCTGTATCTGTAAATATGTTCTCCGTATGTGATTTATGTATGTATGTCAGTGATGTGTTAAGTGTATAAGCTACTGGATGATCTGAATTTCCCACGGGATTAATAAAGTATCCATCTATCTATCTATCTATCTATCTATCTATTTATTAGAAGCATTATCAACAGCCTCCAAACATCTTGTGAGATCGTCCTGGTGTATTCTCACATGGGCTCGCTTGGACATTTCTTAAACATTTTACTACATGGTTGGCAGGAAATTTTACATGACTTGAGCAACTTACTCTGATATTTGCATTCTCACATACAGCCCCCAGAGAAATAAAAAAAAAAAAGCCTGGATTTATTGTACGTGCATGTCTGAAAGCAGCCTTTTGTGGTTTAGTCTCGTATTTAAGGCGGATAATAGTTGTATTGTGTTTGTACAGCACCATCGTCTAGACCGTAGTCAACATTCATGGTGCATCCACAGGTCAGAGGAGGACAATACTGAAAAAGTTGTGCAGGTATGGACGACCACAGAGGGTTTTGAATGTCATGAGGAAGCATGAAAATGGGGCCAGTCAAACCATAATTTGCACAAAATTGACAATTTGCAGGGAGCGTGTCAATTTTTTTTATTCTCCCTTTCTTTTTTAACCCTCCATCTTATCCACCATTTGTGCTTTTGCAGTGCCTGCTGGAAGTACATCAAAGATACACGGCGCTATTGTACCATCCGTTTATTGTGCTGGAATCCACAGTGTTGTGAGCCTCACCATGGTAACAGAGATCAGAAGGCGAAGGTCATGCAAAGAGTTGGTAGAGGTGTCGCTCGGCAAGGGCAGGGTGGGGGCGGGAAAAAAAACAACCTCCACACGGGCCTTTTTCCATACACTGAGCACGCTCATCATCATCTCCTGTCCTCCAGCAGCTCCCTGCAAGGTTAGTGAGTGTCAATAAGCCTTCCACAAAGGTTAAGGAGACCTGTAAGAAAGATATTATGCAAACAGCGATCTCTCAGGATCCAGCAGAACCACAAATAGAGTGGCATAACCGTCTTTGTTCATTTTTCCATCTGAGAGTGAATCACAGAAAGGTGCGACGTCTTCCTGCATGACTGCCTTATGAATTCAGTATGAGCCATCTATACACTTTGACACGGACTACTTTGTGAATACAAAAACCAAAAGACGGCATGTCAAATTGCATAAACTGCCAGTTTCATACAGAGAATAATCATTATTTCTGAAAACCATCTTCAAGGAAATTTAGATTTTTTCGTTTTTAAAATGCAGGGCGCTGATGGATTCCTTTATTATTAACCAGTGGCTTATTAGTTCCACAAACTGACACATCCAGCTTCAACACAAACTTTGCAGTCTTTGGTTACTGAGCAAGGATCAGATGCAGTCGCTCAGGAGGACACGGCTTCACCCGCTCACACTTGACAGAGCCTTGGCCGCTGAGTGTTTTGTATAAACAGAGGACTGTAAATAAGATGGAGTTCTCCAGCCGAGATTTATTGTCTTGCAAATGTCAGAGGATTAATTAACACATTTTAAGACTGTAAGTCGTGTTCACTGCGAGGATGCCGAACCTTGTAAAAGCTGCTCAATGTAACCTCGAACCCACCAAGAGTCACGCCAAACTCACAATGAACTCTTTCATCCGCTGATGTTCGAGAACTGTAGTCTGCTTTCAAAACCTCCAGAGACGTTCCAGCTGCTGCACGTCTTCACTCAACAAATACTGAGCTTCCAGTCCTCTGCGTTGACTAAGTGTTCAAGGTCTGACCCAAACCGACCTTTTCTACACTAAGACATACCTTCATCTCTCTGTGCCACGTTTGTGTCCAACAACGTGATTTGACTGATTCAAGCTGCTCTGAGACAAGCACTGAACTCCAGATAATCTCTTCAGATTATCGAGAGCGGTTGAATGTGAGGGTGCAAATGTTCGAGTAGGATGCTCTGGACAATCTCCAGAGTTCTCGTATCAGACCCCTAGTTACAACTGTGGCTAAGGTCCGAATGAGCCCAGGTGATGCTCTACCCCTCACCTTAATGCTGCAGATATTAACGTGTCTGACCGCAACATTTCCTGCTGTGTTCATCAGTGAAACCCCAGTGTTCCAGAATTTATGTCTGAAAATGGCTTTGATTACTCATCTCAGTCTACGGAAATATTGCATTGGGTACACTTATGCAGCAAGTTGTAAAAATACACTTTGAGCTGAAAATAAACTTTTTAGCTTTTGGTTGACGCCTGGCATTCACTCTACTCAAAGAATTTCCAGGCCCGTAAAGAGAAGAGAAGACATTCTGAAACGCCGCTGCAGAGGAAACGATGATGCAGCGACCCACGTCCTTTTTTTCTGATTGATTCATGCAAGTTTAAGCTAGACCGTTGCCACCAACATAACATGAACAACAAATTCCAAGCATTGCACCATTAGTCACAACAAAATCAAATGCGTAGTATATTCTGTAACCAAGCAACCAAAGGACAATCTATTTTACAGCTGTCTAAAACAATGAACTTCGGAAAACGCTGCTGGCCGCGTTTTAGTTTGAAATGTTGCTTCAATACTAAAACGCTGGTTATGCAGGGCTCCACTGTCCTTGAATAAGTCACTTTTAGCATTTAAAAATATCATCAGCCAGACAAATAACGTGTAAAGGTTGCTTCAATACACTGGCTGTACAATGCAAAGCCCGATAATTCTACATCACCAAAATCCTAGTGGGATACAAAGATCTCACAGTTCTTACACAGATTACACATGTTCTTTGGCTGCCGAGACACTGGAGGTAATCCAGGGAAACTTTGCGAGTTGAAAAGCTTTTTGTTCTGCGTATCTCCGTGATGGAATTATGCGCACCAAAATAAGAGTGCAAAATTTGAATCAAACCTCTGAGCGAGATCTGTGGGTTCTTGGCAGTGAAGGGGGAACACAACAGGATTCCCGCACATATGCCGTGCTCATCCGCGAGGAGCTCAGCAGGCTGCCAACACCAAAGTGTTCATCACTCTCCACCCACTCCTTTTCATAACAAGGAACACAAGAAGAAGAACAAGAAAAAAAAATCCCCACAGCCTCGGAGTCGGCCCGACCAATCAGTGGCGAGGATCAGAAAGCAGACGTTCAAGGAGAATGAAATGCCCCCATTGATTGGCCACACCGCTTTGGTCTTCCCTGCACAGTCCTCCAATCGATACCTGAGAGATAAGCAGCCGTCAGCCACTGACATTGGTGATGTATAACCGTCGCGGCTGCGCGGCGACTGATGACCTCTTGCCGTCTTGGTCGAGACTCACCAGAGCAACTCGGGCTGGCGTGGCCAAGGGCAGAGCCGCACCAACCAACCAGCGCTCCCACCCAACTCCTACTCCTCAAACTGACACCAGCTGGTAAAACAAAGTGCCCTTTACTCATGTCACTCATCTGCTACATACTCTGACCCTCCTCTTTTGATTAGGTGACATCTCACCTGTGCTCCGGCTAATTAGCCGAGGTTAAATCTTCGGAGGGGAGAGAGTAAAACGTAACGCGGCGACGGGGATAAATTACCTCAAAAGGAACCATTGTTATTGCTCTGTTTGTTTTTCAAAAGGCAATAATGAAATAAATAAATGAAAAAAAATAAATAAATAACGGTTGAGAGAAAATGAAATGATGGCGTGGCGATGTTTTGTGAAATTGTGCTGTCAAACGTTTCTCCTTTCTAATTTCCTGGAGCGCAGATGATGGAGCATGTGTGCTGACAGCTGAATCAGATAAAACAAGAAGGGAGAAAAAAAGAGACTCCTCTGTTCCCACTGCACGGGCATTTATAAACGACATTTATAAGTATAATAATAAAACAATTAGTCTGTGGTAAATGACAATTGACAGGAAGCATGACCTTGTATGTACTGTAGACTTTTTTTTTACTGTGGTCATTTATTAAAGTGTCATAGCTGACAGGCACAGACATAAATACAGAGCACTTTGGTTGAAGCTCAAAATAAATAAAAATACAGTCTAATGTTGATTTATAGGGGCGATGATGTTCACACTGTGCCTGCTTATCCTTTATGGAAGTATATAAAAACAACTAACGGTATTTAAATGAACTCACTACCCAAAAGACTATCGAATTCCCCATGATGCATTAACTTTTAAACAAGTGATGGAGCTGCTGTGTAGAAACTCACAAAGGTTTCAGATTAAGTGTGTGTGTGTGTGTGTGTGTGTGTGTATGTGTGTGTGTGTGTGTGTCTGTGTGTGTGTGTGTGTGTGTGCGTTTGATGGGACCGTCCCAGCACAACTGTCACTTCGCTCCCCTGTTACAGGTGCTCCACACAGGGGAGCTGGCAGCTCTGACGGACGCCTCCTCCGAGGGATTTATGAGAAATGACAGCTCTCGCTAAATAAAGCCGAAGTGGCCGGGGAAGGGAAGACAACGGAAGTTTCAAACCACGAGCGCAGAGGGCTGACACGAGCTGGAATTTATTTCCTCCACCTCTGCCTGGCAATTTAGTTGGAAATGTGCTATTCATACTTTCGGGCGGGTGGAGGGACAGAGGGAGAGATGGAGGTAGAGAAAGAGAGAAAGAGAGAGAGCGAGGGAGTGGGAGAGCCCCGCCCTTAATGGACTCCCTCTGTTTGGGGTAATGGTCTACGAGGTCTTTCTGCTCGCGAAAATCACATTTCTTACATGGCTGACTCTTGATGAATTATTTCACATTTCACTTACTTACCTTTTTAAAAGTTAATCTACATCAATAACGTTAAAGGAAAATTTCACAGTTACAAATGAACAGTTCCCCTTATTCAAACCCGAAAGGTGTGGAGCGTTCGGCTGCTTAAAAAGTCCATTTCAAACTTCATCATTTAACCGTCCGACAGCATATCTGAATGCACACGGGCCAGGCCGGCGTTCCGATTTTCTATGTATTTAAATATGGACCATCTTTAATTGAGCAGAAACTGCTGTGGAGAACAGTGCTGAACTAATACTGAGGCTGAAATATCATTACACTGATGGAAGCCGGGCTCTCTGACTTTTATTGGCAGCTCGCGAGCTAAATGTGTGGTTCAATTCAGAGGCAGCCATAGCTGCAGAGGCAACGTAATCGACTTCGGGACAAAATGGTGTGGAAAATGACGTGTAGGCCTTTGCCTCAAGCCAACCCGGTGCAGGCAGAAATCTATCAGTCAGGTGCACACCAACATTGGCATTTTCACAAATGTGATTTAGTCGACGATATTGGAGAGTCGGTGTGCTGGACCAGTGCTCCTGCTGAAAGAAAACGACTATTTCAAGCCATGCAATCTGCTGCTCCTGCTGCTTGCTTCAGTTTGAACTCGGTCGTGTTCTGATAAAACAGTGTTTTACATACGAGACCTCTGCAGCGTATCAGTGCCAATTCAGGTCAAAGTGTCCTGAACCTTGTGAGCATTCGGATGTGAATGTTAAATCTCTCCCTCCTCATTTGAATGATTTCGTCCTCAGCCTGAAAATCATCCCTTTGTTTTGAGAAAAACACAAGATTCACTGTTTATCCCACACAACTGTGCAGAGTATTTTTGGCTCAGCGCTGCCAAAGTTTGGACACAACCATTTATAATTCTCTCACAACGAGGGGAAGCAGCTTGCTTTCTCTCCGCATAGACTCCCCGGGATACAGACGCGTCCGTGCCGCATGAGGTCGACTCGCAGAGTCCCGCTACTTCTATGCAGCCGAAAGCTTTAGCGAGCAGCGCGGCCAAAAGGGCCTGGACCAGTACACCGAACATTAATCATCACAATGAGACATAATTAAAACAGCAATTACACGAAAGACCTTTTTTTCCCGCTTTGGGAGCGTCTCAACTCTTACATCAGCTTCTAAACCTCACGCTCAGAGTGAGTCTCTCCCAGCAGCGAGCCTGGAGGAGCAACAGTCACACCCACACACTCGTGCACACACACTCATACACTTGCAGAGCCACGGAGCAGATCAAGTGTGCCTGGAGAGCTCTATAGAGAGGCCAGTTTTCCTCATTAGACCGTGTGTGCACCACTCTTCCCCCCCCCCCCCCCCCCCAAAAAAACTCACTCTAATCACTGTCACCAGACCTCGGCTGAAAAACAGATAATTAATGTTGGGCCCTGCATCAATCGGCTTCCATGCTAAGCAGCCCTGTGTACATATGTGTGCACATGTGTGTGGGCGTCTGCACGTTTGTCTATTTGTGTTTGGAGACTGCCGACGTGGGAGTACCCCACCCCCGTCGGATTCTATCCCCCCCCGAGGACCGTGGATGCTCAAGCCATACACAAAAACGATTTCTTTCAGGCTCGGATTATACCTCAGAAGAACAACGTGCACACCACATGATGAACAAATTTGCAGGAAGAAATACCACAGTGCACGTCAAAAGCTGTCTGCAGCTCCCACTTCACACCATCTCCATCTTAAGTCGCTGGTTTTGTAACGTCCCCCCCCCCGCTCCACGACTGCCCTTTTATTCCCCCTCCACCCATTTATTAAATGGAATGGACTTCTTAATCGTGTGCTTTGCAGAGCAGATTATTTATGTTCTTTTTTTTCCTTCCTAAAGGCAGTTATTAATATCATAAATATTTGATGATACTTTGTGTGACCCTGCAGAGAATGACACAGGGAGGTAATGAAGGTTAACGCTGGGGGTACAGACTGATTACATGGCGACTGTTTGGCAGAGGCCCTCGGACGGCTCCCATAAACTTTCCATTAAAATGGACTAAATAAATAAACTCTGTTCACAGTTTAGCGACGGGACTGGACACCTTTAACAAGGTAATTTACACAACCACATTTTTTTATTAACCCCCGATGATATCTTTGTTAATTATTTGGGTTCACGTTATTGCCCATATGTTGAGACACCCACCATAAAGCCCACTGGAGTGAATGGAAGTCTGTGTGCTGTGCTATTATAAAAAAAAAAGAAAGAGAAGAAAGGTCAAGAGACGGGACAACTGACGCATTGACCTGACTAACAATAAATATAATGTTATTACTAAATTATATATTTCAATTGTTTTTTACAACAAATGCTTCTGGCTTCTAAAATGTGAATATAATTTATATTTGTTATATATTTGTTGGCTTCTTTTTCACATATTTGATTATCATTGGGTTTCATCTGTTGGCCAGACAAAACAAAATGGCAAAATGATTCATTGATTAATTTTATTTAAATTATCAGTACATTAACTGATAGTGAAGGGATTTTTGTGTTATCATTGGGATTGCTTTTAAAGAACCATTGTTCAGTTCATAAATGTAATTACCTGCCGCGACAGCATGGCTGCTATTGAGTGTGTGTGTGTGTGTGTGTGTTTGAACGTGTGTGTGCGTTTGTGCATAATAGGAAGAACTACTGCTGTGTCCATGCTACTGTGTTTTTATTTCACACGCCCAGACGAGCATTTTAGCTCTAAACCAAAAAATAATCTCTACTCATACAAACGCACCTTAAATGAGACATTGTGTTCCTATTCAGATTCATAATTTCAGTATTTGAAAAGGTTGACATGCTCTAAAGTAAAAAAACACAGAATTCACTCATACTGTGCGTTGCTGCATTCTCTCTTTTCAGCCGCTGTCTGAACCACTTGGTTTTAGCTCCAGTCACTTTACGACCCTTACCAATGATAAATCCCAGTCTGGACCGATTGGTCCGCTGGCCCAGTCGGTTGTGATTGGTCAGCCGCTCCCAGCGTGTGGAGGGAATATCGGCCGAGGCTCTCGGATTCATCGGTGTCACAACCGCGCGAGATACAGTTTTAAGCACAACAACCTATGACCCATTTCCTTCCATTGAACTGGATTGTTGACGGAAGTTTGAGAGACACGTCAAAATTGAAATCAAAACCATCTACAGGGATGGAAACAGTAACAGAAATGTGTTGTGAATTGACCCATACAACAAGTTACCAGGGTAGAATATGTATGTTGATATGTATATCTTACAAAGCCTTGTAATTGGAGTCATATGGTAATCCTCCAGTATTTTGTCAGCAGCACTTTGCCCTGCAATTACCATCATTTTCGCAAAGGTTTTTGACAAGAGTTATCCTTCCCAGGCTCACTCAACAAATCAATTCAGCTTTTTGGCTTTCCACCAATAGAAAGAAAGAAAAAAAAATATCTTCAATATTTGCTACACATGTCCTTCATCACTGAACCGGAGTATTCATGAGTTTTGAATAGGCTGTGTGTGCCATTGTCTAAGAGCAGCCCCCACAAAGCACCAATTACAGCATCAACATCCCTGCATTGGAACACAAGTAGCACTGCATTTGTGTCACGACCGGAAAGCATATGATGGGTTTGCAATTGTAATCAGCATCGTTGAAATGGTAACAAGTTGGCAAATTAGTAAATTCCGTCACTCATTTATTCAAGACGTGCAATTACTGGCATCCAGTACCCCCAAGTCAGGTGGAGATTTTCATGAAAATAAATGAAAACACCCAGGAGACGCTGGAAATGTGCCATCTCTTCCAGTCGACATAATTTAATCAGCAAAGTATCTGAATATTTAAAGCTCTCCAGCATACAACATTTATCAAGTCTCCAACTATGTCTCTCTTTATACATTCAGACGTGGCTGACTACCTCAACACAAACTGATTCCAGGCTGACATATATAATTTGACCTTGTCAGAAGCTGATCTCCTTCCCCCATATTTCCTTGTGCACGCTGTGTAATTGAGCCTTCAGGGAGAGGAAAGACTATCTGGCCCTCGCCTTGTAAGGATCTGTATTGATGATCAGGACTGGTTACCAACCATCTGATCGATAAGTGCAGATACACGTCCAGATAGTAAAAAAAAAAAAAAATGGCGTGGCAGTAAGTTATCTTGCTTTCACAAGCTCTTTAGTAACTGCAAAGATCGCAGACTTACATTAACAGCGCCTCTGGGTAAACGCTTTGCAGTGACAGATATATGTCATTAAATACGTTTCCTAGCATAAAAGGCCATTAATGTTCCAGAATATATTTCTCAACAATGACATACACAACGGGAGGAAGATAGATTTAAAGCGACAGTCGGTGACCAAGTCAGAAGCGGACGGGCTTTTCTGCATTTAAATTACATGATTTTTCTGTGAAAGCCACAGGCAAGTCCAAAGTGGAAGTTGAATTAATTGGAAGAGTTTAAATTACTTTCTTTTTTTTGTGATGTAGCTTGTGTAATATTCCCGTGAAACCAAAATCGCAGCTTTGATGGTGGTTGCAGGTGATGGACGGTCAGGGGAGCTGCAGCTTCTTCTGTAGGACACTGGGTCTGTTTGCCTTTTAACTCGCACCTCATCAGCCTTTTCCAATAATCTTTGCATGGGAAAAAAGAAAGGGGGCAACTACAGTGGAGGAAAGGATGGATAATTGTCTAGTTTACCTTGCTTTA